>NC_079447.1:23994606-24222106 GCF_903798145.1 Danio aesculapii | reverse complement strand
TATGGGGAAAGGTTAGTGAAAACAAAGGAAGTGGTCCAACACACACACACACCCGGGAAAGTGCTGATCCATGGTCCCCGTCGAGGAAGGAGGAGAAGGTGCATTGATTGCGCACAAGCCACAAATGAGAAATCCATTGGGGTTTGCTGCTCCTGGCTTGAATGAGAGAAAGGGGTAGAGGAGGTCAGCTGGGTGTCCATGTCTGTGCCAGGGCATGGCAGAGCTGGCAGCCGAGACACTGAATCCATTAAACACAACATGGCCAGGAGGGTCAACAGTTTGTATCAAGCCACGAGGTCACTCAGAAGCTAGGCATTTAGCCAGCTGGACAACATGTTTAGTGTCAGGCTGTGGCAAATGTTTCATTCATCAGATTGAGACACACACTCACACACATATACATGTGTCTCACACAGGCAGGTGCATATACAGTATATACACTACCTGATGAAAGTCTTGTTGCCTATTCAAGTTTTAGGAACAACAAATAATTACTTAACTTCAAGATGATCATTTGGTATCAGAAGTGGCTTATATGAAAGGCAGAAGCCTCTAGATTACGCTTATTTCAGCTAAATATAATATGATCATGCCTTGATTTTGAATTATTTAATTAGGACAGTAAGGTCTGACTTTGCTTAGACAAAAGTCTTGTCACTTAACAGAAATAATGTACAGTATAGAATATAAAGTCATGGTGCAGTGGAAAAAGTATTAATATTGTGTATTAATTCCCATGAGACTCCCATGAGCTTGGACGACTACATCCAAACATCTCTGCAATGACTTAATAACTTATTAATAAAGTCACCTGGAATGGCAAAGAAAGTTCTTGGAGAACTCCCAGAGCTCATCAAGATTTTTTGGATTCATCTTCAATGCCTCCTCCTTCATATTATCCCAGCCATGCTCAATATTGTTCATGTCTGGTGACTGGGCTGGCCAATCCTGGAGCAGCTTGACCTTATTTGCCTTTAACAACTTTGGTGTGGAGGCTTCAGTATGAGTAGGAGTGCTATCTTGCTGAAGAATCTTGCTTTGCCCTCTCCTGTGGTTTGTAATGTAATGGGCAGCAAAAATGTCTTGATACCTCAGGCTGTTGATGTTGCCATCCACTCTGCAGATCTCTCATACGCCACCATACTGAATGTAACCATACTGAATGTAACCCCATTTAGATTTTTTTCCTTTACCAAACTTGACTGATTTCTGTGAGAATCTTTGGTTCATGGGGGTTCCAATAGGTCTTCTGCAGTATTTGTGATGATTGGGATTCAGTTCAACAGATTATTCTTCAGAAAAATCTACCTTCTGCCACTTTTACAAATGATCAACTACAAGTTAAGTTATTATTTGTTGCTCTTACAACTGGGATTGATGACAAGACTTTAGTCTGGTAGTGTACACAAGAAGACCTGTAGTGTAAACAAATACATCTTTTTTAAATGAATTAATTGACTGTTTAAAGTAAGTGGCAGCTTGGTACAGTGTAAAATCTGTCAGCATTGTAACAGCGACCTTTTTTTAGAAAGAACTGTTTAGGATTTATTATTATCATCAACTAAACAGTGTTCTATGTAATGCTTTTTATTCTGTTTGGTTAAAATGGTTGTGTATTCAGCATCCAAATAAACATGGAGAACACAATGCTTGTTTTAAAGTTTTAAATAGACAACAGGCCTTATGTTGTTCCAAGCCAGCATGACTCACTTTTTGTAGGTAGGCTTTTAAAAAAATGTTTTATGAATAGGATGTAGAACTATTTTTCAAAATCCTTTTTTTTTTAAATGTCTCTTTTCTCAAAAAGCTGGATGTATTTTTAACGCTATTAACAATTTAACGCTCTATTGTAATATTATTGTATAATATAATTGTAATTCTGTCGAATGACTAAAAAGTTATCCGTATGATGGTGAAAAACTGTTCATCCAGTCAAATCCTTTTGCAATCTTATACCAAAAATGGAAATAAGAGCAGTATAATAGCTAAAAATGTTGGAGAGGATTGCTATTATGGTATTGTATTGTACTGCAATATGAAACAATTAAGTGTCGATGTTAAGTCAAAAGTAATTCACAAATACTTGAAAATGAAATGATTTAATGACAGTAACTTGCAATGGTTACTGAATTAGTTACAAATAACTGTGTAAAATAATAAAACATGAAATGATAAAAACATATGACATTAATTGTACCCAGCTATTTAAACTTATTTGTGAGACAGGGAAAAACAAGGGGAGGAAGAGAGAGACAAAAAACAGAGAGTAAGCCCTCAAGAGAGCCTGGTAGCAGTAGAGCCAGAGAAGATAGAAGATAGAGCAGGAAAAGAGACCAGAGCAAAGTTTGCCACCTTTTTTGGGTTGTTGCTAGATCAGATATGGTTGCGGCTGGAAGTTAATGAATATTATTTATATTATTTATTCAATCTGACATTAATTATACTTTAGGGTTGTCTACCACAACCCTAACCCTAAACCCAACCGTCACAGTAACGTAAAAACAGTAGTTGTACAGAGTATTATTTATGTTATCTATTAAATTACTCAATAAATTGTATTTTATTAATGTCTACTCCTACCCTAACCCTAACCCCAGCCATCACAGTACTGTAAAAACATTAATTATTGTTATACAGTGTCACAAAAAATGCTGTTATATTGATGTGCTTCTGGTCGGCCGTGTATCCTATCTAGACTTTACCCCTGTTTTGTATCTTTCATGACCACGTGACCAAAACCCAATTACTGAGACATACAAACTGACCAATCATCATGACGACATTGTAAAACCCCATTCCACAAACTTCTTATCAGTATCTGCCTTTGGAATCTGTATGAACCTTCTTAGTAAAAAAAGACATGTTAGTAACACTTTTTCTAATTACACACTATGAATCATTTATTAAGCATTAGCAAATAGTGAATTCATTATTTGTTAAGCATTAACTCTACATTAATACGCATTAGGAAGCAGTTTATAACTGCAGCTACAAATGCTGTATTCTTGACTTACAACCACATTTATAGCATCATTCAGAATAAGTTAGTTAATGATTAATAAATAAATATAACATTTATAATTCTTATTATAGTGATGCAGTGGCGTAGTAGGTAGTGCTGTCGCCTCACAGCAAGAAGGTCGCTGGTTCAAGCCTCGGCTGGGTCTGTTGGAGTTTCTGTGTGGAGATTGCATTCTCTCCCTGCGTTCGCGTGGGTTTCCTCCGGGTGCTCCGGTTTCCCCCACAGTCCAAAGACATGGGGTACAGGTGAATGGGGAAGGCTAAATTGTCTGTAGTGTATGAGTGTGAGTGAGTGTGTATGGATGTTTCCCAGAGATGGGTTGCACCTGGAAGGGCATCCGCTCCGTAAAACGTGCTGGATAATTTGGCGGTTTATTGTTGTTGTTTTATCCAATTTTATTTCGTATTTTGACACTCCTGTTATTCAGCAATGTTTAAACTTTACAGTAGTTTTACTTTTTACAAACATTGTTGGTCATTTGATAGTAAGCATTTGATTGTCATTTATAAGGGATTTACGAAGCATAAATAGTCCTCACTTTAGATTAGGTCACAAAACTGCATGAAGTTGAGTTAACAAAGCATTTATTAACATACATAGTAACCATTACTATACGCCTGAATAATAAGAGATATAAACGTGGATTTCAATAGAGTTAGTGTCATTTAAAACTATCACTTAAAAACCACCAATACTCTTAAATGCAAATGATTTGTGAATAATGCAGTAGTTAATTTAGTAATGAAAAATAAATCATTAATAAAGTATGAAAGTATAATTATTAAGCACATTATAAATGTGGTTGTTAGTGAAGAATACAGCATATGTAGCTGCAGTTATAAACTGCTTACTAACATTTATTAATGTAGAGTTCATGCTTAACAGATAATGAATTCACTAGATGCTAATGCTTAGTAAATGATTTATAGTCTGTAGTTATTATAAAGTGATACCGACATGTTTTGCAACATAAGCAAATGCATATGATAATTTACATTCTTACATAATATAAATCTAAAATTCTTCATTAATCATCATACATGGTTATTTGTTGTTCATGAGACATTATAGCAGTTATGATTATAAACCTCAAATAGTGCTTAAAGTATATTTTCTTTCATATTTACATTGTATTTGAACTAAAATGCATTCATAAAACTCTGTTTTCAGTGCATTAATAGAAACCCTGCATCAAAATGTATTACTTGTCTTCCTGAAATTACTTCCTGCATTACTTGTCTTCCTTTTTTACCTTTTGATGAATCATTTTTCACACTGTGTTCATAATAATGTTATTGTTGTACAATGCTGCTTCCAGGCAACAAGCCACAAATTCTTCATAACATAGACAAAATCAATTATTAAACTGAAGGTTTTAAAATGAAGTTTAATCTCAACCATTATAAATAATATTTTGTTTGGTGCAAAAGGTTTTTGTTTTTCAAAAAAATGTGCGTCTTCCTTGTTATGCAATATCAGTTAAAAAAATGACCTTTATTAGAAGCTGCATCTCACATTTTTAGTCATTTATTCCTTTTCCTTGGCCTATGCTGAGTTCAGCATGATTTTAGCCCCGATTTTGACTCGCCGACAGGTTTTGAGAAATCGCTGATAAATGCCTGAAATCACAGGCAAATTGGTGCTCGTTCACGTAAGTAACAATCACACAGTATGAACTATAAAGGACGCGATCTGAGAGAATCGCAAATGAGTCTCAGACACCCGCCAGATATTTGGAATGCTGAATATCTGGAGCTGTCAGCGATTAAAATCATGCAGTGTGAAATGTGTTCTGATTGAAAATAACATCAGCAATTACCTGCAGCCAATGAGAGAGCAGCATCCACTAGTATGGGTATCTGCATGCCAGCAGGAGGTTGGGGGAGAAGTTAAAAGTGCTTATTTTCAGTCTATTTGGAACCAAGAAAGGAAGGAAAAACTAGTGTAAATATGGCAGCAGCACCTGTGTATGTTTGTCGTGTCATCTGAGCAATACCACAACCTGGTCTGAAAAAGAAAAAGTTGGAGAGAAATTGCTAATTCCCTTCAAAGCCAGGTGAGCAAAATAAGAACAATTTCTAACCCGCTTCTTTCTAATTATGTAGTTAATAACAAAAAATATACTACATGACCTCGCATTGTTTTCGTGTGACTTCTTGCGTGTGTTTGGTAGTGTGAGACGTAGTTTGAGAACTGAGACAATGTTGTTGCCGATTTTTCCTATTTTAAGGTCATGCAGTGTGAACCCCCTGACAAGACTACTTTGAAAATCATGCAGTCTGAACTCGGCATTAGTCCCTTAATTATCAGGGGTCGCCACAGCGGAATGAACCTCCAACAATTCCAGCATTTGTTTTACGCAGCAGATGCTCTTCCAGCCGCAACCCAGTACTGGGAAACACACGCACTCATACACTACAGCCGAATTTGTTTACCTAATTCACTTATTACACATGTCTTTGGGGGAAACGAGCACCCGGAGAAAACACCACACAAGCACAGGAAGAACATGCAAACTCCACACAGAAATGCCTCCTGGCCCAGCTGGGACTCAAACCAGCAACATACTAACCACTGAGTTACGTGCAGCCATATCTCACATTTTATTCATGTATTTTTTCTCTCTTCCTAGTGGTAAACATTTTGATTTAAATCAGACTTCAACCCAGTCAGATTAATGAGATATGTAAATGACTGACTACATATAAGAAGCATGAGTTAAATAATCATTACACTGACAACGGCTTATCGCTGAAACTGTCGTTTTTCTTTTCTCCTGTTGTCCATTTAATAAATTATTGAGTGCGAACCTTTATTGTTAGTTTATTAGAAGTTGCAGCTCGCATTTTATTGCCATTTCACATGGAGTCCGTGCTTACAAACAACATTATGTACAGTAGCTTTGCCTGTTTGCCCCATGTTCCCCTCTAGATAGTCCTAAAGTGAGCACATACACACTAAACCCAAGGTGTCTGTTTAGTTGCGTGACACGCGTCCCAGTTAATCTTCACGCCATGAGTCTCTCCTTCATGAAACAGTAAATCTCTGAACTCATACTTCATCCACCCACAAAAAGTAATTTAGAATCCATTCATGCCCCTCTGCCACCACTCAGGCCTAAAATAAAGAGCAGCCGTGGATGCCTGCTTGCTTTTCATCAAATCATTTACCGTTCCCCTGATGCTAGTGAACAGAGAGGCTCCTTTTTTTTCTCATTACCTCCCACCTCTGTTCAGCTCTATTCAAACACGGCACCAGAGTCAAACATAATCTCAGCTCCGATATGATAATCCCCCCAGACCGTTTCAAATGGAAACCCACTGAATGCGGAAGGGAGAGGATTCATTATCAACGCCCCAAGGGGGTGCAGGGATGGAGGTTTTTTGGGCGGTAGGCGATGATGCGTTGGAGACAAGCGTGGTTCTCCCACCTTGATCTTATACTGCTGAGTCGGCCCAAAGAGTCTCCAGTGGGACTTTGTAACTGGACAGATAAGCATTAGAGGCAGAGGGTGACAGGTGAAGGAGAGCGGGACGGGTGTGCTGGATGCTGATTGGATTAAAAATGACCGCTTCGCTTTTATTCGCTTGTCAGGCGGTGTTAGTCACCTATTGAGGGCGTTGAGGCGAGACACACCTGTCAGAAAGGCTTGTCGTGTCTATTGGTGTCTGGACATGTGTGTTATTGAAGAGCTGGATTTGTGTAGGTGCGGTTTATGAAAGATTTATGAAATGTATTCAGCATGAGTATATTTACGTATTCAGTTTTCAAGACGAGGTATCTGACAGAAATGGTAGTCACGGAGTGTGGCTGTTTTAAACATATTTTAAAGTCTTTGAAATATCAAAAAATAAATGAATAAGTATATAAATGAGATATTGGTCAAACTAATATTCTGTTGTAATTGGAATATTATGATGTGATGCTGGTTATTCTGAAGTGGTTAGCACTGCCGCCTCACGGCTTAAAGGTCACTGGTTCGAGTCCCAGCTTGTCCAGATGGTATTTCTATGTGGAATATGCATGTTCTCCCCGTGTTTGCGTGGGTTTTCTCTGGGTGCTCCGGTTTCCACCACGGTCCAAAGGCATACGCTATACTGTAGGTGAATTGGATAAGCTAAATTAGCTGTAATGTATCAGTGCGTGTGTGATTGTGAAAATGTATGGGTGTTTCCCAGTACTGGCTTGCAGCTGGAAGGGCATTCGATGTGTAAAACATATACGGAAATAATTGGCGGTTCATTCCACTATGTCAATCTCTGATAAATATGGGACTAAGCCGTAGGAAATGAATGAATGAATGAGTGAATGAATGAATGAATGAATGAATGAATGAATGAATGAATGATTTGGTGCTCAGTTAATTAATGATGGATCTCATTATTATCAGTTATAGTTTTGGCAGCTTTACAGTGTTATGAAATCTACAAAACAGCATTTATTTGAAATAGAAAAATTTTTGGAGCTTGTCTAAACTGTCACTTTTGATCATGCATAATTACTGAATTAAATGATATCAGCACAGCTGTTTTATAAAAAATAAGAAATGTCAGTAAAACATTTATATATAACATCACAAATCTATCTTTTAAATTCATATTTTATTAGGAAGCTATACAATATAATATTTGTGCATATACATTAGATTAGTCAGTACTGAAGCCAAATCTGAAGCTTATCTTACAAAATAACTTATGATAACCGTCCAAAAACTAATACAGCCAAATGTATATACGATGTAGAAAAATATTAAAGACAAATTTAAAAAAGAAAAAAAAAAAAAAAAAAGAGAAGCCAAAAAATTGAAAAATGTAGTTGAAATTTTATGAGTTGTATATATTTTTTGCAATATTTTGCTTGAATTTAATTGCATTATCTGTCAATTTCTAAATATGTTTGGTGACTAAAATACAATTTTAATAAATATATCTGTTTAATAAATCTGTTTTGTTTAAATGCACCAATATACATTCCCTATATTCACAGAGAAATGGATACAAATATTCATTTTCAAAATGGGGTGTACTCATCTATACTAAGCACTCCATTAGATTCCACATTTTAGGTAATTTCTAAAACTACTTTAAATTTCTTTTCGGCCTAGCTTATTTACAACATACATGGAATACAATTATTGATATATAATAAATCAATGATTTATAAATAATTTAAATATACTTTCTTGTGGAAAGGCTATATTTTAAAGCCTTTGATAACTTATTAATTTATATTAAATTAAATAAATAAAACCTAAAAGAATTAAACTTTTCTTCCACAAATGAAAGGCTGATGTCATTGAGTTGCTTTACAGAAAAGCTTTCCATCATGTTGAAGTCTCTGTATTTGCTTTGGCAGTGTAGTGTAGGTGTGATCACTCACACCACGGCTGTTGTTACCATTTTTGAAATTTCCTCCTCCAAATAAGTGTCTGTGCGCAAGCTCCAAATTCGGTAGCACCGTTGCGTCAACTTGTTGGAAAAAAATATATTCTTGCCTTCCAGAGTGTGTGAGCTAAGGAAAAAATCTGATACAAATGGAGAATGAGAAACAGAAAGCAAGAAAAGAAGTAGATGGCCAATAAAAGTTGCCTCTTCACAAAAGCAGACGGCAGTTTGTAGCCCATTAAACACTAATCCTGTGTTTTACTGCCTCGGTTAAGCTTCCCTATTTATCACAGGTCATAATCACACTGTAATGTGGCCTAATAGAGAAGCATCAGTGGAGAAAACTGGTGCAGTGACATCATCTCTGATGAGAAGGACAGTTTTATGTAGAACTGAGGCATAGACATGCAAAGACAGACCCCAAGAACAATAGTCCACCCAAAAATGAAAATTCTCTCATCATGCTAAATAGGTATGACTTTCATTCAAAACAGTGTTACTTTTAGGTATTCAGGGTTATCACAGTTAACTTAAACAAAACCATAAAATCTAAAATGTTTGTTACTTAAAATAAACAACAAAACATGTATACATAAATTAAATATACTTTTTCAGCTGGTTTTCGTTTAACTTACTCACTACCCTTTAGCTTAGTCCCTGGTTTATCAGGGGTCGCCACAGAGGAATGAACCACCAATTCACAGAGTTACTGGTACATTTTTCAGCCTGGTTAGAACAATGCTGTTTACCGATAAACATCACTAAAACAGTGTGTATGTTCTTTTCTAATAATGATAGGTTAAGTGTAGTACCAGATGTATTTGTATCAGGGGAAAGATTACAAGTTGTATCTGAGTAGAGTACAAGTAACTTGGTGTTTTGATAGATTCAAAACTATCATTTAGGTCACAGGTTAAAAAGGTTTGTAACTGGGTCAGATCATTGTTCAAACAATCCTTAAAAACCCTTGATAAGAAATTTCAATTTCACCATTGTTCAATATTAAAGAAATACAACCTGCTTAGTTTGGAAAATTTAATTAAATATGTACATATTTGTTTAGTGACTTCACCACTAAATCAGTCTGTCAAAGTTAGAATGACTGCTTACTGAACTACTAGGGGTGGTGAAAGAGGGCGTTTTATTATTCCTTTATTCAAATTCAGTAAACTCAGTCAATCTGTATTTTCAGTGAAAGCTGCTAGGGAATGGAACTCCATCCCACCAACAATTAGAAGATGTCACGGATTGGCCAGGCTCTTCCACCAGCATCACGCAACGATCACCGTCACCTGAGTATTAACCACGCACAGCTGCACCCAATCACTTCCATTCACTATATAAGCACACACCTCACTTCAGTCAGTGTCCGGTCTCGTTCCCACGAAGCGGACTCCTAGCGAGTACCTCCTGGTAGTCACTATCACATTGATCTCATATCTTGAACTTACCTGATCTCTGTTTTGTTCCAGTCTGTTCAGTGTTCCCGGTGTCCTTTCCGTATTGAGTGTCTTCAGTCTGTCTTCCCCACAAGCCCTCTGGTGTGTGCATTCGGTCTCCCTCAGTGTCTGTCATCCATCCTGCTCCGAAGAAGGAATACCATCTCAACAATACTACAATCACATCCCCTTTGTTATCCTCGTATGCTCCTCTGCTGTAATAAACATCTTTCATTATATACTCACCTAACTTGTCCGTCTGCTTCCCTAACAGAAGACCGGACCTTACAACAATCAACAGTATGAGCACTTCCGATCCCATTCAGGAGTTGGTGGACTCGCTGAAGAGAGTTCTATTGTCTGCTACTCCACTTCCCGAAGCACCACCAGCACCGAGCACTTCTTCACCGTCCACCCACTCATCCAGTCCCATGGCTCGACCAGCGCCCTACTCTGGCGGGGCGGAGGAGTGCAATGGCTTCCTATTACAATGTTCTCTGATATTCACCATGCAACCAGAGTTATACCCCACAGATCGGTCCAAAATTGCATTCATCATCTCCCTTCTCTCTGGGTCGGCTCTACGGTGGGCTGAGACCATCTGGCAGCAAGCTGGGCCGGTAACCAATTCCATTCATAGTTTTACCAAATATTTCAAGGAGGTCTTTGGTCGTGCAGATGAAGAAGTAGCAGCCGGAGAACAATTATATCACCTGAAGCAGGGAGCCATGTCCACCCAGGACTATGCGCTCCGGTTTCGTACTCTGGCTGCTGCTAGTGGATGGAATGAGCGATCTCTCCTAACCACTTACCGGCTCGGCTTGGAGCCCAACCTGAGGTTACAACTGGCAGCCCTCGACGATACTATGGGGTTGGAAAAATTCATCCAACAATCACTTCGATGTTCTGATCGTCTGAAGGTATACCAGCATGACATACCATCAATATCACAAGCACTCCTTCGTCCGCCAGAGCCAGTCGTCCCTCCAGAACCTATCATCGTCGAATCTGGTAGACTAACGATTACTGAGCGACAGAGGAGGCTGACCCGGGGTCTGTGTATGTACTGTGGTGCCGAAGGACATGTCAGGCTGGACTGTGCCATTCGTCTAGTACGTTCATTGGTGAGTGTATTCAGTTCTCCAGTTGAGAAAATGCACCCTCTCACCACCAATGTTCAGTTAACTGCCCATTCTGTCTCTATTTCAGTCACGGCCCTCATCGACTCCGGGTCAGCCGGAAATTTCATCTCGCACGCCCTCTGTCGCCGCCTCCAGCTCCACACCGAAGCCTCGACGCACGTCTACCAGATTCAACCTATAACCACCGATATCCATTCCCAGGCACGTATCCATCGTAAATGTGAACCCGTCACCCTCAGAGTAGGGTTACTTCATAAAGAAGAAATTCAATTTCTGGTTCTGGAGGGAGCATCAATGGACATCATCCTAGGGCGCCCGTGGCTGGTGAAGCATGATCCCATCCTCTCTTGGGGCACCGGAGAAATCAAAAGATGGGGTAAAGAATGCGTCTCCAACTGTTTTCCTGACCTACCCTTGCAGATCCAGAGACCCATAAATGTCTACGTCACGTCTGTCGAAAGTCCAGTTGAGAAACAATCCATTCAGATCCCGAAGATCTACTCCTCATACGAGGACGTATTTTGCCCCAAGAGAGCTTCCCAGCTACCTCCACATCGGCCATGGGACTGCGCCATTGACCTGCTTCCTGATGCTCCTATGCCCAGAGGTAGGATCTACCCGTTGTCCCTTCCAGAAACTAAGGCCATGGAGGAGTACATTCAGGAGGCTCTGAGTCAGGGGTATATTCGCCAGTCCACGTCACCCGCTGCCTCAAGCTTCTTCTTCGTGGCCAAGAAGGATGGAGGGCTGCGGCCATGTATAGATTACCGAGTTCTGAACCAAGGCACCATCAAGTTCAGGTATCCACTTCCTCTCGTCCCTGCGGCCCTGGAACAACTCCGATCTGCCCGAATATTCACTAAGTTGGACCTCCGCAGCGCATACAACCTGGTACGAATACGCGAGGGGGACGAATGGAAGACGGCGTTTGTGACCCCTACTGGGCACTACGAATACCTGGTCATGCCCTATGGTCTGGTCAATGCCCCCTCCGTATTCCAGAACTTCATCCACGAAGTCCTCCGGGAGTTCCTCCATATCTCCGTCATCGTCTACATTGATGATATCCTGATTTACTCCCGGAGTGAGGCCGAACATCGCCACCACGTTGCGGAGGTCCTACAAACCTTAAGGAAACACAAATTGTATCTCAAGGCTGAGAAGTGTTCATTTCATTTACCATCTGTTCAGTTCCTCGGATACATCATTGATCGACAAGGGGTTCGCATGGACGAGGGGAAGGTCACTTCCGTCATCTCCTGGCCTGAACCGAAAACCATTAAAGAACTCCAACGATTCCTAGGGTTTGCCAATTTCTATCGACGTTTTATCCCCAACTACAGTCTGATCACCGCTCCGCTCACCAACCTACTAAAGAATCAACCCAAAACGCTATCCTGGCCACCCGAAGCGGCCGCAGCCTTCCAAAGCCTCAAGAAATCCTTCACGCAGGCTCCACTCCTGACTCACCCCAATCCCGACTTACCTTTCGTGGTCGAAGTGGATGCATCGACCACCGGAGTAGGAGCCATCTTGTCCCAGCTCCATGGGAATCCCTCACTACTCCATCCATGCGCCTACTTCTCCCGTAAGCTTAGCCCGGCGGAAAAGAACTATGACATCGGGAACCGTGAACTTCTAGCCATCAAACTTGCCCTGGAGGAGTGGCGACACTGGTTGGAGGGAGCTAAACACCCATTCCAGGTGATTACCGACCATAAAAACTTACAATACCTGAAAGAGGCGAAAAGACTCTGTCCTCGTCAAGCCCGGTGGTCCTTATTCTTCTCCAGATTTCACTTCTCCATATCATATCGACCAGGATCCAAAAACATCCGGGCGGATGCACTCTCCAGAATCCATGACCAACAGGAAACAAGTGAGACCCCGGCCAACATCCTCCCAGATCAGATCACTGTCTGTCCCATCACCTGGTCTGCTCCAACAGTTGTCGCCACCCCAGAGTCCAGAACTCCGCCGGGCTGTCCCCCCAATCTACGCTTCATCCCTGAAAATCAACGGGTAGATCTCATTCACTCCAGTCATACCTCTCTGGGCACAGGGCATCCCGGGGCCAACAACACCCTCTCGCTGCTATCCCAACGCTTCTGGTGGCCGAACATGGCGAGGGATGTGAGGAGATACATCCAAGGCTGTAGAGAATGTGCCATGTCAAAGAGTCCTCGTCATCTACCTGCAGGAAAACTCCATCCCTTGCCCATCCCAAACCGCCCCTGGTCACACCTAGGAGTTGACTTCATGACAGACCTCCCATCGTCTGAAGGTAATACTTGCATATTAGTCATTGTAGATCGATTTTCCAAATTCTGTCGTCTGATTCCTCTGAAGGGTCTACCCACAGCCCTAGAAACCGCTGAGAACCTATTTAACCATGTCTTTCGATGTTTTGGGCTACCTGAAGACATAGTTTCGGACCGAGGACCCCAATTCATCTCCAGACTATGGAAAGCCTTTTTTAGACTCCTAGGTGTGACCGTCAGCCTCTCGTCTGGCTATCACCCACAGACCAACGGCCAGACTGAGAGGAAAATTCAAGAAGTGGGGCGGTTCCTCAGGACCTTCTGTCACGGTCATCAGAACTCCTGGAGCCAGTTTCTGGGCTGGGCGGAATACGCCCAGAATTCCCTGCGGCAACCTACCACCGGACTTACGCCATTCCAGTGTATTCTGGGCTTCCAACCTCCACTCTTTCCCTGGGATGGCGAACCTTCTGACGTCCCCGCAGTGGATTACTGGTTCCGGGAGAGCGAGAGGGTCTGGGACGATGCTCATCACCATCTCCAGAGGGCAGTTCGCCGAGCCAAGGAGGTGTCAGACAAGAAGAGGATTCCTGGACCTGCCTATGCTCCGGGGCAGAAAGTTTGGCTCTCCACCAGAGACATCCGCTTGCGACTGCCCTCCCGAAAACTTAGTCCCAGATTTGTTGGTCCCTTCACCATCCTGGAACAGGTCAACCCAGTCACCTATAAGTTACAGCTACCACCACAATACAGAATTCACCCCACATTCCACGTGTCACTCCTCAAACCCTTTCACGACCCTCTGATTCCTTCCACAGAGCCTGGCCATGAAGAGGAACCCCCTCTCCCACTGATTTCAGAAGAAGGGTCCATATACAAGGTCAAGGACATTCTACGGTCCCGACGTCGTGGTGGTCATCTGGAATACCTCGTAGACTGGGAAGGATATGGTCCAGAAGAGAGGTCTTGGGTCCCCAGATCCGATATATTAGATCCCGCACTCATGGAGGAGTTCCACTCCAATCACCCCGAGTTCCCAGCACCTCGTGGACGAGGTAGACCACCACGGCGTCGACGGTCTAGGCCCTCAGGAGCAGGCCCTGGGGAGGGGGGTAATGTCACGGATTGGCCAGGCTCTTCCACCAGCATCACGCAACGATCACCGTCACCTGAGTATTAACCACGCACAGCTGCACCCAATCACTTCCATTCACTATATAAGCACACACCTCACTTCAGTCAGTGTCCGGTCTCGTTCCCACGAAGCGGACTCCTAGCGAGTACCTCCTGGTAGTCACTATCACATTGATCTCATATCTTGAACTTACCTGATCTCTGTTTTGTTCCAGTCTGTTCAGTGTTCCCGGTGTCCTGTCCGTATTGAGTGTCTTCAGTCTGTCTTCCCCACAAGCCCTCTGGTGTGTGCATTCGGTCTCCCTCAGTGTCTGTCATCCATCCTGCTCCGAAGAAGGAATACCATCTCAACAATACTACAATCACATCCCCTTTGTTATCCTCGTATGCTCCTCTGCTGTAATAAACATCTTTCATTATATACTCACCTAACTTGTCCGTCTGCTTCCCTAACAGAAGATCACTTACTTTCGTTCTTTTCAGTTTCATGTTAAAAATTGCTTATTGACAAATCAGCATTGTCAGCATTAGAACTGTATTTTTGACTCTTATTTGTACTGTTTGTCTTTGGCTTTAATGCCCTCTTCTGCTGACATCAATCTGTTTTTGTTTTTTTATAGTATTTTATGATAGCGTATTCTATGTTATTATGCTTTGCTTCTATTTTAGGTGTGCCTTTTTAACATTCGAGATGAAAGATGAAAAATAGCCATTCTTGGCTAACAAATAAACTAAACTAAAAATCAAAAATTTACTCTGGCATATGTTTTATGCAGTGGATGGCCTTTCAGCTGCAACCCAATGCTGGGAAACACCCATACACTCTCTTATTTAGACACATGCATACATATGTGGCCATTAAAAATGCATGTTTTTTTTACAACAGCTCGCGTCATTTCATTCTGCGGCTAGCCACAGCATGCTGTCAAAGTCTCCTTGGAATTTAAATGTGTTGAAAATAGCCTATTTATTTAATTTAAAAATGTTATATTTATTTAGCTGATATAGGCTTTATTCAATTAAACTATATTAAATTAAATTACAACCTGAATTTTAATATTAGTTTTGGCTTTAACCATTTATTGATATCTAAACAAAGAAGTCAGAGAATTTCCTGTGGTTAGTCATGGTATTCAGTTCCCTGATGCTGTGGTCACACCAGATGTGGAACGTACAAATAAATCGCTCTATTCGCTCTATTTGAGTATACTCGCTTCGTTCGCATGTCAAATTCACTTCACAATAAACACGGATTGGCGTCATGGGCAGGGCTTCTGTCTGCCCTATGACCCCATCTTTGTTGCTAAATGGCTAACATGGATTTTATTGAGAGAGTAGCTGTGTTTATGTGCTTTAGGAAGGCTGATAAAAAGCGTCAATTCGTTTGGAGCCGTGTCTAAGTCCACTAGATCCATTCAGAGGTGTACCCAGCTCTGTGGTTTATAAAGCCCTGCAGAAACTAAACCTGGATGATAGAAGCTTTCAGCGGTGCTTCAGACTGAGCCGAGCCCAGTTTGATGAACTGTTGTCCGGTGTCGGCAAGAGGATTTCCCCCGGGACACCAATAACAGGCGCTAGATCATAATCATGCCCCTACAAAAGAAAGCTCCTGATTGGTTAACGTGGCACAAATGTCTGCAAAAGTTCAGACTTTTCAACTCGAACAATTTGCGTCATTCGCGCCGCCTCATCCGCATGTATCACATCACAGGATGTCTATTCACGTCTTTGCATTGACTTTACATGAAAATCACTTACACTTAATGCTGCTTCCACGTCTGGTGTGAACGCAGCATGAGATGCGCATTTCTAAAGGCCATATCTGTAAATGTGCTGATTCAAATGATTTTCTCACTGATCAGACTAATCTCTACTTTTCCCTAAAACATACATCAAAATGCAAAAGATCATGTACAGGTAGTCTATCTTTTAAACCTTTAAACTTTAAACCTCATTCATTCTAATTTCAAAAAGAAACTATCATACAGTATTTAAATACAAAATTCAACTATGCAGAACTTCAAAATTAAACCAATAACAGAAAAAAATATCCAGTTCAATAAATCAGCACAATCTAAAATCCTTTGCAATATAGCAAACCATTAACACACCAACAGTCATTCCTGTTTATCTATTTTAATTAGCAAAACAGCATACAGTACCTACTCCGTAATTGTGCACTGATTTTAATTTGAACTGCCCGCACACACACACACACACACGCACATACACACACACACACAAAATGCCTGAGGTGTAGACGAATTGCAAGAATTCAAACCTATGTTAGTTTAAAAAAAAACATGCATTGACTCTCCAGACTGAGGAGGCTTCACGAATCTCTGATAAAGAGTGAACAGGACAGGCAGGATGAAACAGTAGGTTAGGTTAAACGCAGATGTGAATGGGACGGGGCGAGAGGAGACAGAGACAGAGAAAGTGAGAAGAGACCGAGAGGGAGCAATGTGTCCTCTACCGTTTCCAGCCCCGAGGCGCACGGTCACCTCAGAGACTGTCCACCGAATTACCCACAACTCCTGGCTGCTTTCGGGAGCGTCTGGACAAGGCGAGCGGACAGGAGAAGTTAATGAGGGGAAGAGACGGAGCAGGTCTCCAGGGGCCCCCGTGGGGATTGCTGTGACAGGCTGAAGGAGTTCGCCCACTCTGATTGGGTAATTAGTAGCATGGATTTGGCCCACAGAGTAGGAATTGATTGATTATGGTGGCGGCAGTAGGATGCCTTTTTTTGCCATGTTTCTTGATGCCCAGACGACGAGAGCCTAAGAGAATAGAGGTGTATACACACACTTGCATTTACACTTTTTGCTTGGTTTGTTATGATTTTAGCTCCTCTGTGCATATGTGTTGGGTGTGAAAGTGTGGTTAAAAGGTTGTAATTAATTTTAGCTTATATGAGCTTTAATGAATGAATTCTAAATAAAGAATGTTAATTACCGGTTCATATTTGTCAGTGCTGTGTGGAGCAAAGGTTAAGTAGCTGTTTTAAGAAGTTGTTGTTTATATGTGTGATAAATATTAGTTGCTTTTGCCTTAAGCAAGTAGTTTTTTTGGTAACATTTATGAATTCACACTACACTGAGTTGAAATCACAACATGACCTTATTAGTATTCATAAGATTTGATGTGTTTTGAAAAATGCTTGAAAGTGCAAAGTGGATGGATTGATTGCATGCAAAATATGAAGGCATTTCACATGCATCATGTGTATATAGCATAAACAAAATGTTATCATTGCATTTGAAAGATTGTTTATTACACTTCTATTCTATTTATATAAAGTTAAATTAATTTGGTACCTTCCTTAAAGGTAAGAATGTTAAATATTTATTACATTTTTAAATCTTAGAGTAACACACTAAAAAAGTGTCAGCATAAACATGTAAACTACATTCAATCATTAAATAAAAAAGTGATTATAGGGGACCTTTTTACCCCTTTTACAAGATGTAAGATAAACCTTTGGTGTCTCCAGAATGTGTCTGTAAAGTTTCAGCTCAAATTACCCATCAGATTATTTAATATAGCCTCCAGAATATGCCCATTTTGGTGTCTGACTGCAGTGTAGCTGTTTTTGTAGCCTGTGGCTTTAAATCCAAATGAGCTACTTCTCCCATGTGTGCATCTGCTTCTCCTGCTTTACAGCAGATAAACAGCAGTCAGTGATGAACGGACACGGATGAAGCTGAAATACAGCTCATTAGTCTAAAATAAGAAGTAAGTGTGTTTCATGTATTTGCAATGATATGGGCAGGGAAAACCGCACTGCTATGTCATGTTGCGGTGGACCTCAAAATCACTGGGAATGGGGTACATGCACACAGACTTTTAATTTCAGTCAGCCAGCCCCAGGGCTTCCGGTTAATTGCCATCCCATACCAAATTGCTGCATTTAAGATCTGATTTCATAAAAAACTGTGATCTTCACTGCCTGGCTGAGAAAGTGACCAAACAAGAATCAATGCATTAAATAATTTTTTTCCACTCCATGTCTTTAAAATATGAAAATTAATTTTACCCCATTATTTTCAATGGAATTTCTGTGTTAGCCTGCCGCTATTGACGGCACCTGTGTTTAAAAGGTGCCCGTCTTTACGTCGTTCGTGTCTTTTTACGCTTTAACAGCCAAATGGATGCTTAAGTCTGATTATATTTGAATTACATTACAACATCAATGCTGTAAAATAAACTTTATAAAATTAAAAATAGTCACATAAAGCTTTTACCAGACGTTTATCATTGGCTGAAAACATTAAATGTGCATATAGTCCATTGGGTCCTATTTTAACATCTGGAATTTAAAAAAAAAGAGACTTGTTGTGTTTAAATCACTCCAATATGACAGTGGACACACCCACACACAGTTCTGTCCAAAGGTAAACAAAGGTTTGTTCTGATATTAAGAATATCTCTTCTAATCTCTAATGTCCAGAATTTTAAATCTTGTTGCAGATAATCATTTTAATTTTTACAATTTTTAAGTTGGGGTGTCACAGTGGTGCAGTGGGTAGCACGATCACCTCACAGCAAGAAGGTTGCTTCGATACCCAGCTGTGTCAGTTGGCATTTCTGTGTGGGGTTTGCATGTTCTCGCTGTGTTGGCATGGGTTTCCTCCGGGTACTCCGGTTTTCCCCAGTCCAAACACATGCACTATAAGTGAATTGAATAAGCTAAATTGGCCATAGTGTATGTGTGTGAATGCAAGAGTGTATGGGTGTTTCCCAGTGTTTGGTTGCGGCTGGAAGGGGATCCTCTGGATAAGTTGGTAGTTCATTCTGCTGTGGCGACCTCTTAATAACAAAGGAACTAAGCCGAAATGAAAATGAATGAATGTTAAAGTTTATACTTAAGTGAAAGGCAATGGCAATCACCATTAACAGAATAAAACTTTTATTTAAGTCGAATTAGGTAACATTTTTACATTAAATGCAACAAAACAAAGCTATTAATTGCATGAATTATTATGCACATTAATAGTATACATTTCCATGTCTATGCAAGCATATGCAATTTTATGCATGACCGAATCACCCTTCTTGTAAACATATAATCACTAATGAGTAAGCGTATGGATAAGTGTCAGAATTAGACATACCTATGATTGCTAGTGCTAATGAGCTCACGTTGTGATTCACAAAAATGAATTCAAGCTCATCAGAGCAGAACTGTACGAACTTTAAACAGGGTCAGTTTAGGAAACCAAAAGATTTTGCAACGGCCATCTTAGAGTAAGGCTTACGTATTTAAATTATTTAACAATAATCAGCTCAGCCAAATCTACAGACCAAGAATGTTTTCATCAAATTCAGCTTAAGCTGTTTAGTTCTGGGATCGCTGTAGTGTTTAGCGCGACACAAACTAATGCGCTCCATAAGAAATCGCTTTCCCTTGGAAATGAAAATGCATTCTTGTGTGATTGAGACCTTTATTGAAAACCACCCGTCCTCTCATATCAGTCTTGTCTAATCCATCTTCAGGGAAAACTGTGCAAATCCACCGTCGCCCCACGGCTCCTGGGAATGTGGCGCAGGGGAGAAATCTTTCTGTTCGAGGCCCAGCTGAGAACATTATTGGATCGGCCAGATTATGGGGAAGAAAGCAAAGTAAAAAGAAGGTCCAAGCAGGCTGGATTTAGCTCTATGGTGACTGTCAATGATACGGTGGGAGTCTGAATGCTGAACGCTCATCGGGAGGTCCAGGCTGGAGGTTCACCCATCCCAAGGGCATGGCTGCTTGCTTTTGGGATGCCATGGGATTACAGGCGGTCCAGTCTCAGCGGAGCCTCAGGTTGGCAGGATATTAATTAAGTAATTATCATGCCGTGAGGCGCAGTTATGAATTATGCATGAAGTCTTGATTGGGACATTTGTGATTGTGTAATCTAATTTCAGCCATATGTCTGACGCCTTTAGCTGGGTGTCTAACATCCAACACACAGCCCCCCCAAGCACAAAAACACACAATGACATTTTCAGCTTTTTAATTATATATGTAAAACTCTAACTTATTTAAATACACAAGTCATTTGCACTGTGGACACACTCTCGTCATTACGAACATCATTGAAAAAGCTGGAATGCTTTTTTACCCAAATAAAGGAGGATGGGAATAGTTGATAGTTTGTTCTGGTGTTGAATATTGCTTTTGTTTCAAAAATTGCCAATTAAAACGCATTTATAATATCATATATTGATCTAATTTAACTGTTGATATACACAGATGTTAATGCTGTTGATCCTTTCTTAACTAGGCCACATATTAAGGTTATATTACCTTAATATTACGACCACATATTACGAAAAATGGTTCTTTAAAGACATTGTATATTACTAGAAGATTTTTGAAAGAACCAAAAATGGTTATTCTATGGCATTGCTGCCAAAACATTGATTTGCAAAATTTATTTTTAAAGAAAACGAGTGGATCAGAGTATGTCAGGAATAAATAAAGAGGCAATGGTTTGACAGCTAGGGTGACTGAGTATAAGCCACTCAAGACTCATTGCTGAAGGGGCTAATAGAAGTTATCCCATATGGTCTGAGCCAACAGAAGATCTACTGTGGCACAAGTCACACAGAATTTTAATGATGGTTATGGGAAGAATGTGTCACAACAAACAGTGCTTCACACTCTGCTGCATATGGGGCTGAGCACTTCATCAATTAATTGTAAATCATTATTGCAGACACTTCACAACAATAGTACCGCTTGGCCTCCAAATTTAACAGATATTATTCCACATCTGTGGCATATGCTTAACCAACAAAATTAATGTCACTACAATACAACCTAAAGTGCACTAAATCTAAGGGCAATCGGCAATCAAGCTGTTTTGGCTGAATGCAGTGGATTAATGACATCCCACATAGCAAAATTTATCTGTCCCAGCTCTGGCCCACACAATAAGCTTTCGCTTGTCCCAGAGACTGCAGTGAAGTACGGTACATGACTGGACCAAGTCTGGCTTCCAGACAAGGGCCAAACATGTACCAAATCTGGGTCAAGTATCAGTCAAGTTATTAGCCCATAACTGGGCCTGAACTGGGCCAGATATGTTGGTACAGTATGTCAAGACTCCAATGAAATAGATAAACCCATGAAGCACTGTGCTTTGGGCTCATTATGGGTGTGTTATTTTCTCGAAGCGACCTGGGGTGGGTTTCCCAAACAACGACGTAACTCGTGGCTGAACGATCATAGTACGATGCATCGGTTGGTAAAAGAATGATGAAGTGAACCCATGGTATCTCTGTCGCAGATCCATCGTTTGAACCACATTAGTTATAACATAAAACGCCAATATGATGCTCTAAATGGGGTGGAGTAACTACTTCTTTAGAGAAGAACCCCATAACGTCTTTCTGCAAAATATATTGTTTTGCACAAACACGCATTTAAAATAAAATCCAATATCAGTTTTGGTAAAAACATGCACTCGTTTTCCATATTAATTAAAATATATGTACATGGCACATATAGAGCCTATGTTTCCTTTACAAATATTATTGAGAACATAACATATTCGATTCTAAAACAAAATCACTTACAAAAGCTAACACATACAGTATTCTATCATATATCATATCAGATAAATAAATAAATGAGGCTATTTATTAAGAAATGGCATAGGGGAGATATGTGGGAATAGGACACAGTCAAGAACTATGTTTCTAACTACAGCTCCAGAGGTGTAGTTGCAAGTGCACAAGTTTGCAATGCAGTTTACGAATGTTTATTGAAACGATGGATTTGGGAGACGCCAAATCAGAGAGCTATGTTTGTAACGACGGAACTTGCGACCTAGTTGGCTAATGATGGTTTTGGAAAATGCACCCCTAATTGGTAAATTTTTTTCTTTACTCAAAAATAATTTAAATGTGGGTCAAGATTGCCCAAACTTATGTGGCGCACATATCAGTTTTTAACATCTGGACCAAATACTACATTTTACATCTGGCCCATGTCTTGTGTGCAGCCTTAAAGTCGGTGCCACCTCTGCCAAACCCAGGTTATGTTTGGCCTACATGCTGGATGTCAGTGCCGGATAAATGCCTGCTGTGCCAGCTTTATGCCAAATCTGGGCCAGAATTCTTTGCTACATGGGATATTATGCAGGTGGCCATAATGTTTTGCATCTTTTGTACTAATTTAATAAATATTCCTAACCTCCTTCTAAGTATCTTTGGATAAAAATCACTATATGTAAATGTCCTTTATAAAATGTATTCATGCAGTTATTCTCTTTTAATCCAACAAATACTGTATGCCTATGGACTAATTGACATGCCTCTGACCTTATTTGACCTTTACTGAACAAATTTGTCATTGGAACTGAAGAACAATTTCCCATTACGCCGATTAGAGTTAAATTAATTCATCAATTTGGATTATTCCTCATGTTGATAAAGACTCCAGCCCAGATTAACTCTCTTTATCCAGTTTACATAATGGTATTTGCTCAAGTGTGAGATTACGCTAATCCTCGAGCACACAACAGTGATCAATGGACCAGATTACTGCATTATGGAACTAATGAAATAAAAACAAGCATTCTTGCTGAAGAAACAGACTCCAAATTCTGTTTACAAGATGTTAAATTGCATAATACATTGTTCAAGTCTTTAGCATCTGAGATAAAGCCTTTTTAATTTCTTGAATATGTCTTTGAATCCATTTTCATGTAATCTAATATTGCTGCAAAACTTCAGGAATCAATTAGAATGTTACAATATATTCATGATAGTGATTATTCTGGTTTACAAGCTTTTGTTGGTGTAGTAGATACCTTAAATGATACCTATAGTGGTACTTCGTCTGAAAGAAGGGAATAACAAAGCCAGAAAAAAATCAAGGTGTTATTCTGAATTACACTCCAGCAGCTGAAGATATCTGTTGATTTTGGCACTGATGCCATGCTGTGCGCTTTGGGGTCCCTACTGTATCTGCTTCCTCTTCTCTGTGTTTTACTCCCACACTTTTTCCTTCCACTGCTTTATTGATAAAAGAACGTCTGAGTGGTGAGATCTCTTTCTGTTCTCTCACTTCATGATTCAGGAAGAAGTCTCACATTCACAAGACATCTGCGGCCTGGAAGAGTGTTTACGTACTTTCTTCAGCACTCTTCAGAGTTCTGTCTGCTTCCCTTTTTTTGAAGTGAACCAGAGGCTGAAACATGCTATATAGAGTAGAAAAAGTTTGCTTCAATGGCGAATAAAATAAATCATAAATTTAGAACCACATATATGGCTGCTAATAAAACTGACTAGTAAAATATTAAGTTTCACTATATTGAAAATGTGCTGTACTACAGTTTTGGAAGCCCACGGAGGTCTGTTCATATCTAGAAGAAAAAACTATGATCATAACTGTCTGTACAACACACAGTAATTCTAAAAGGCTGGACGTCCACTTGTACTGAGATGAGCAGCGTTAGGTTAGATTAGGTTACTTTATTTATACCAAAGGTAGATTTGGTTTGTAGTCAAGAGTACTCATCTCACAACAGTGCCACACAAAGGAACTCACATAGTAACAAATGAACATTAAGACATAAAGCATAGACATAAAAACACTTATAAAGAATAAATGAATAATCACTTCAAGTGCCCCCCCTATCTAAAATATACAAGTCACCAAAATACCTCTGCTTTAGTCTATGCCTTATTTAAATGTCTAATGGCTACTGGTATGAAACTATTTTTGTATCGTTTCGTTCTACGGCTTAATACTAGAAACCAGCAACCAGAAGGAAGTAGCTGAAACTCTGAGTGTATGGGATGAGCGGTGTCACTTAAAATTTAATCTGTGATTCTCTTTTGCTGCCTGGTGTACACAGCCTCTAGATTGGCTAGTGAAACCCCGGTCAGCTTACTGGACCACTTAACTATTTGATTTAATGAGTTTTTATTCTTGACAGAGAGATTCCCAAACCATGACACCAAAGCAAAGGATAAAACGAATTCAAGAAAAGCATGGGAAACATGTCAATTCTTTCCAATTGGGAGCTGAAACACATACTCAGTAAGGGAATTGTTGGACTGAAAGTGAATTGGAAAATGTCCAAAAGCAGAGAAATCCTCAACTTAATGCAAATTTGACAGAATTATAATGTTTTTAACTGCTTTGCACTCTTGTCAAGAAACATTGGCTTTCTAGTGTTTAATTTTTAAAGTTTGTAGACTGATTCAATGAACACAAAATGAACCAGAGACGATTTCCAGGTCGAAGAAGGCAGAGCCACAGGTTGCAGTTAAACTAGTGCTTTTCCATTTTAAAATGGTATATTAGAATGAAAAAGCTTCTCATCCAGACATTTAATTGCGTTAGAAAAACGATCTCTGTCCACAGTATGCAGCCTAAAACCATGATATGTGACCACTTCAAAAAGATCACTTCGCTTACTCATGCTCACTGGGCATGCATGTATTTTCCCTGGTCTCCATTCTTGCAGTCTACTGTTAGTGTAATGGCTATATGCACAGCTAGTATTTTTCAGCCAATGATAAACTTCCAATGAAAGCTTAATGTGACTATTTTCAATTTCATAAGGTTCCTTGTACAGCATCGATGTTGTAATGTAATTACAATACATTCAGTTAAATAGACGTAAGCATTTATTTAGTTGTTCAAGCATAAAACAAGACAAAAGATCTTGTAAACTATCGCTGTCAGAATCAACAGGCGAGCGTAGAAACTCTATTGAAAATACTGGGGTAAAATAAACTGTCATATTTTAAAGACATTGTGGGGGAAATGGAAATTAATGCAGTGCTTCTTGTCCGGGTTGAAACTCACTTTATATCACATATCTATCAGGCAGTGAAGATCACTGGTTTTTAAAGAAATCAGATCTTGAACATGTCCGTTTTATAATGGAAAGACATTTCACTGGAAGCACTGAGGCTGGCTGGCTGAAATTAAAAGTCTGTGTACATATACACCATTGGCAAATGAGAGAGGCTTGAGAAATCAGGGCGAAATGCAATAGTTTCGGAAGACCTGTCAGAGGGTGATTATGAATTACCATGTCTCTGTTTTTAAAAGTATGCATTTCTGTCTATCTATACTGAAAATAAACAAAAGCATTTTCAAAATAAAATGGGGTCTTTAAGATTTTAAAACCACTCCATTTTTGGGGGGTTGATGATGCTGGAGTAGTCTAGATGCCAGATGTAACCATTACAAAATGTGTGCGTTTTTAAACAACGTTTGTTGATTTCACCTCATAGTCACAACTAATACTTTAGTTAAAGGGCACCTATTTCCCCTCTTTTTTCAAGAATTAATGTAAGTCTTTTGCGTCTCCAAAATGTGTCTCAGCTCAAAACGCCCATCAGATTATTTATTATACCTTTCAAAATATTGGAATTTTCTCATTGTAGCTGTGTTTGTTGCCATGACTTTAATGCTAGTTCTCCTCGACCACCGTTCCCATGTGTCTGTCAGAGTTTGCCTCAATCTCCGGCTGCGTCAGATAAACAGCACAGTGACAGACATAAAGGAAGCACAACGCACAATGTTTGTGAGAAATACTACAGTAACAACTTTTCCAATGATTATTTGATGTATTCTTTGTGAATTTAATTCAAGCCTTTCTGCAATGATGAGTCACACACAATGTAGTTACAAAGTTCATGCACACACACTTAAACACACACACACAGCGGACACACACATACACACCGCACATGTTTAACTTTGCACTGTTTTTGCATTGCAAATGTGGCAGGATACACATTAATATCCCCTACTATATGGATTTCTGTTTTGTTAATGTACAAAATAAATCCCACAAACCGGGATTGAAGCATCTTCTTTTATAATTGTACCGACATGTAGCTGGGGTGATAAAGTAAAGATGGTAAAATCGTTGTAATTATTTACAAACATGCACTATTTTAAAATCATTTTAAACTTGTAAAACTCATTCTTGATCACATTTGATGATGGTTGATGATCACAGAGTGCTGAACAGATCTTTGATTCCTAGTTACTTTGCACATGTCCTGTCTTGTTGATATGATTATACGTGTTACTACGGAGACATGTTAATACGCGTCTGTCAATCAATTTGGTGGGCGCGGAAACCGCACTCCTATGTCATGTTGCGGTGGGCCTCAAAATTGTAGGGATTTAGATCCTATTTTAACATCAGGAATTAAAATAAAGAGGCTTATTGTCTTTAAATCACTCCAATATGACTCTGAACACTCTATACCTACACACAGTTCTGTCCAAACAGCTTACAAAAGATGATTTTCATCATAGGTATGCTTTAAAAGGTGTTTACTAGTTTGAGCCAAATTTTCCAGTCAGATTTGATGTGCTGTTTTGAAACTTAAAACAAAGTTTTTTTGGCCTGATTTTATTAAAAATGACCTCTCACCAGCTCACTTTAAATTTTGCTTGAAGTATATTTAGCTGGCTTGACTAAAAAGGTGCTGACTTGTTGCCTTGCAATGACTTTGCAGGCAGCATTTGTGCATTAAGGTGCCTCACAAAACAATTTTAGTGACACTTCGAAGGCAGCATAATAGTTTTATGGTCTACAACAAAATATTGGGAGCTTTGGTGAATATTTCATTACTACAATATTAATTTATTCCTACAAGTGACAATGAAAATGCAAAAAAAATGTCCAATTTTGGCACAATGGTCACAGAATCAAAACACAGGATGTGGGGTATCATAGGAATTGAAGAATACATATACTGTATGCTTCCTTGAAAGAATTGATCCGGTGAAGGTATCTCAGTACACAGTAAAACTTGATTTGTTGCCTCGCTCCTAACACTATTTTTTTAGGACATGTGAAAAAAAAAATACAGATAAATCATTTATTGCGATATTTCATAAGAAATTGTCTGTAGAATAAGAAATAGCACCTTTAAACCAAGAAACCGTATAAACAAGGAACAGAACATGAATTTATATTGGATGTTGCCTCTACGTTTCAGAATATAATGGTACAGATATCTGCATACGATGCAGTTCCACCCTATACTCATCATCAAGGAGTTCATCGATTCAGGTGTTCTTCTCTTACTTGATTTTTTTTTCTTCACTCCTTTCTTATTGATTTTGAACATCTGTGTATTGGGCATTCAGTACGATGCTGAATGGATTGCATGGCGCCAGAATATCTCTCTGTGCGCCTGGTAATTTGTATCTGAATCATTTATCTTGTCCACTGTGTTCTTGCTCGGCCAACCTCACAATCTGATTCTGATGGCTGACTCCAACAACAGTTTGTCTCTGTCCGTCCCCTTGTCCCTCCCTTTTTTAAACAATGTTTTTCCATTTCTGTTCTTTTTACACTATATTTCTGCCGTATCATTTTTGTTGGTAGCCGTTTGGGATTTTACCCACGACTCTAACCACAATCATGTATGCGCAAAATCACTGTGAAGCACTTGAGAGATGTTGTAATTCAGCTTTTGTAGTATAAACAATGGTTCAAATGTAGCATCTTTGACTTTTTACAGCTTTAAAGAGCTCATGTTTTGTTACATCTGTGTAGATGCACATCCTCAGCTTAAAGAGCTCCCCAGCGGAACGGCTACCCTGACTTAAAACAGAGACATAAGAAGGAGAAGAGAATAAAGCAAAGCATTTCTCCTCTCTCGAGACCGAGCAGCCGTTCTCTCCTTCTGTATTGGGTTTGAGAGCAGTTCTTTGTCTTCTGTGTTCCCTGGACCCCTGCTGTCTGAAAAGAGCCCACTGCAGGGGCCTGACTCAACTCGGACTCTGATTTTTGTGCTAAGGGTTCACGTAGTGTAGAGCCCATTCCTGAGTTAAAAGCACACTGAGTTTCTTCTAAATTGTTGATTTTTTTTTTTCATCCTTTGGAAAGACACAGTCTTTACGATTGAATTATGCTTCAGGGATAAGCTTTGAAGACGTTTGGTTTCATTCCAAAATACACCACAATTTTTGCTGTGGAAATTGCATAGTATGTCTGCAAGTGCCGTGTTCCAAAATGAAGTGAACTGCATTAAACTTGTCAAATTTGAAAGTACAGATCTTTTTTATAGTGACTAAGAAAATAAATACAACGGAGAAAAAAAATCAACGATACAGTGTTAATAATTTTAGTGTCTTTCTGATTATACTGAATCATTCAAATGTATATTGTGCACCCTTCTAACTGATTCTGTCTGAAATTAGCATGTCATATTTCCAGAAATTATTCATTATTTTCTCACTCTGAACTGACAGTGAGAGATGGGATGCAGATCTTGCAAAGGCTCAGTTATGTAGTACTTTTGTGGACTTTCATGGATGACAAATCCAGGCTTAGGATGAATGCATGGGAATTTTTTGCAGTAGTCAAAAATAAACTGCTAAATTATAGATTTTGCTTTCATGCCAAAAATCATTAGAATATTAAATAAAGTTCATTTTACATGAACACAATTTGTTAATTTCCAACTGTAAATATATGAAAACTTTTTGATTATTACTGTGCATTGCTTGGCACTTTAAAGTTGAATTTCTCAATATTTAGATTTTTTTGCATCCTCAGATTCTAGATTTTCTAGATGTTGTTTGTTTTAGAATAGTTGTATTTCAGCAGAATATTGTCCTGTCCTAACAAATCATGCATCAATGGAAAATGCATTAATTCAGCTTTCAGATAATGTATAAATCTCAATTTCAGAAAATTGACACTTATGACTGGTTTTGTGCTCCCTGGTCACATTTCTTGCCATTTAATACCATTTTTTTCTCTCTCTCTCACTAAAGTCTTCACAACGCACTATAGAATGGCTTCCTTTTAGTTTGGCAGCAGTCGCAGGCAGCATAATTAAAGATTTGCAAACCTTTTGGAATATGAGTACCTTTTAGTCAATATAATGTCTAAACTACATCATCAACAGACAGCTCTTTGGACAGGGTTTGGAACCAAACATGTTTCTGTTTATGCAATTGGCAGTCATTTGTTATTACAATAAAAGTCTTTGCATTCTTACTTAAACAAGCCCATGACCTTCACTCTTACTAAGTAATGTTACAAAACTTTTTTTTTCTGCTGAAGAACCATTTTTGGTTACCCAAATAATATTTGATGAACATTTTTTTTCTTATAATTTAACCCCTACTTCACTCATTGGAAAATCTCTGGAGTGTTACTGAGCGTTATTACAAGACTTTTAAACTTTTATTGTTAAAACTGCTATTGTAATCAATGTCTATGAAATTACCACGGATGATTCTGCACCCAATACAAAGTTTAAAACCTTTTAATGCCATAAAGAACTTTTTGTGCAATGGAAATGTTATATGGATGTTAAAGGTTTTTCATAGAAAAAACCTTCATTTTAAAATGTTGCCAGCACCCAAACCCTTCAAAATAAAAGTTACAAAACAGTGAGTATGTTTACATGGACACCAATAATCTGAATTTAATATGATTAAGACAGTACTCTAGGAGTCAACCATGTAAACAGCAATTTTTGATTAATTTAATCCGATTAAGATCCTAATCAAACTAAACAGAAATAAAATTAAGACGTGACGTATGCCAAATTGATTTGGATTATTGAAGTGCAGTACATATAAACACATTAATCAAACTATTTCCGTCGTGTAGGATTTTCGCCATGTTTTAGGACAGGATAGTCCATACACACATGGCTGTTTGACACTATTCTCTGCACCTACCGAGTCAGCGAAGGACCACAAACACCTGCATCACGAAATGCAGAGGTTTTTTCCCATATGGTGTGCAGTATCAAATTCCATTAAAACAACACTCTTCCAGCAGTTCATACTCTCATCCAATGTCTCGTTTGTAACCAGGGGGCATGCATGAAATGTTCCTTAATGAAAGTGCCTAACTGGAGTTAAAGCTGAAGAATGAAACACCCGAAATTATATGAAACTCCAGAGGAAATGTGGAAAATGTGGCGACGTGATGACATTAATCGAATTATGTGCTACAACATGTAAAACGGGATCATGAAAGGAACATTCAAAATGCCACTCATGTAAACAGCTTCAAGTCAAATAATTCGATTATTGATGTCCATGTAAATGTAGTCAGTGTTTCTACAGCAATGTCATAAAACCATTTTGGTTCCCAAATTAACTTTTCATTGATCAGTTGTTAAATATAAGGAAATGTTTTCCACTATAACAAACTTTTAACAGAAAGGAAAGTTTCTATATCTGTTAAAGGTTTGCCTTGTACATGTGTTCACTTGTTTGAGCTATGTTTTTTTCATGTGTAATCTGTTTTCCACAGAAAAAGCTGCCATTCTCATGACTTTTAAATGACAAGTTTCTATAGGCAATAGTAGTTCAGAAACACAGAGCTTTAAAATATTTGCATTCCATATAACCAAAATTTTAAAAAATCCCAATTGTACACAATAAGACACATCACACAATGTGAATAAATTGTCACTGAATAAGAATATGCAAATAACAAATATGTCAGAAAGAACCATATAATTTCAAGGTGATGTTTTTTTTAAAGTGTAAAATCAGGTGGGAAACCTTAATTAGGACACAGACGTTGCACCCAAATGATTAACAATCCATCCTAAATGTTTAAAGTTGTAATAAATCTATTTTCCCCCTTCCTGGTGTGACAGATGCACCTTAAGTGACTGAGATGGTAGACACACATATGCTAGCGGTAAGGGTATGACATGTGTGTGTGAGCAAGAGCAAGCGTGTGGCAGAGTTATATTTAGCTGGGCTTGTGTGCTCATTGTGTGAGGACCGTGGATAGCTGGAATCAGGTGTCCAGGTGTCTCTCTGCGTTTAAATTAGCACCTCTTTGAGCTGCCCTGCTCCCGTTTAGACTCGGGGAAAAATGTGCTCTCCTCACACCTCACCAAGAAAAGCTACAACACCGCAGGCTAAAAACCCTTTATTCTATCATGTCTCTCTCACTCTCACATCCCCCCCCCCTCCCTATTACCCTTATTCTCCTCTCGGTCTTTCATTTCCACATGCTGCTGTTTTATGGGACTAATGCCATTTCAAAGACACATTTGGAAGTGTCCCATGCTCATCTCCTCTTCATTTTGCCTTCAATCGCTGGCACCAAATGTCAGTTAATACCAGAGAGCGGTGTCTGTAATGAGAGCGAGTAAAAGCATGCACAGGAAAATATCGATTGAGTCTTTTAAATTGACCTGCACTGAAACTTTATTACATTTTCTGGTGAGTTCGATACATAAGTTAATGCTGCTCTGCTGCTGTTATCGCTGTTTGTTCAAACAGAAGAGTGTGAGATGGATTAGACCGGTGCATGATTCATGCGGTTTGAGATAGGGGTATCATCCGGTGGTTTGGCGGATTGGATCACAGGATCAGCGGGAGGTGGAAGAGAACCTGCATCTTGGGCTTACATGATGTGGATGATGTGCCTCTTGGGGATAAGGTTTAGTGAAGACTGTCAAATGACTGATAGATAAATAAATGTAATGCTTTGCACAAGTGATATGTGCTGTGTATATAGGGCCAGGTAGTTTCTTATGGCCCATTTCCACTGTGTGGTACAGTACGATACGGTATGGTTCAGTACGGGTCACCTTTATCAGGTTTCAGTTTCCACTGCCAAAAGGGTACCAATGGTATTCTTTTGGTAGGCATGGTGTACGACAGCAAGTTTCAGTCGACGTCATTCTCACTCGAGGAAATGTCAAAGTAAAGCTGTACGGGTCGTTCACAGATCATATGAGAAGCACTTCTCACAAAACAGATGATTTATACACATAAATACTTCATTACTAACCTTTCTATGAACATGATTTGATCATAACTGCAGATCAATGATGAGTGTGAAATAGCCTACTGTAAAGTCTGCAATTATATAAAGTAATAAATAAATAAATGAAAAATATATTCAATTCAATTCACCTTTATTTGTATAGCGCTTTTACAATGTAGATTGTGTCAAAGCAGCTTCACATAGAAGATTGTAGTAAATTGAAACAGTTCAGTTTTCAGTGTAACACATACAGATATGAACACATACAGACCCTTACAGTCTCCGATATGTTACCAATTACAGAAAAACTACACACAGCATACATTTATTCCTTATTTGGGTTAAAAAACAGCATGCAACGTATAGCCCAGTCAGTGCAAACCTCTTATCTGTGTCTTTAATATTCACCAGCACATGTTACCTCTTGTTAGAAGGTAATTCCGTCATTCCAAGTTTATAATAGTCCAAAAGGTGATGATAATAGGTAAACATGGCAGTTTGTTCATGTTTTAGGTTGCTGAAAGAATCATTTGCTCCTTGTTTTTTTTTTTTTTGTCCCTTTCGTATTTGTCCGTTTCTGAAAGCATCAGATGTCAGAAGTATAATAATAATCACGTGCACTTTATTATCATCAGCTCAAAAAGTTTGGTATTTCAAATATAAACTCGTCAATCAGGTCTTACAAACAACTACAGGGCACAGCATAGATCCTATTTTACTTCTTGGCTTTGTGGCTGTTCTTCAAGACGGCGTCAAGGTTTGTTTGAGCTCGGGTCGACCATGGTTTGTAATTATATCTATATATTATTACGGTGTAATGTCTCGGCTGTTTATTTAAAAATGGCGCTTGCTTTGTTTTCATTCTGCTGTCTTTTACACGAGCGAGTGACGCATCTCTGTAAATCAATAGCGTGCAGCTGCACATCTAGCTCCGCCTTTTGTATGCTTTTGTTGTGCTAGGTACCCTTTGCAAAGAGTACCCAAGAGGTGGTATGTTACTGTTTGCTTTTAGGTACCTTTTGACAGTGGAAATGGCCATAAAAGCGTACTGAACTGTACCGTACCACTCAGTAGAAATGGGCCATTAATAGTCTATGGCCACCAAAATGTTTCTTTGCCTCAGATGACACCTGAATTGTTTCTTGTTGGACATCGATGCTTAATGCTTACCTGGCAGCTCAAAAACTGCTGCAATTGAGCAAATAAACCACCTGACAGCACGAAACATTAAATTAGGAGAACATCAGTTATTCCCAAATCTGAGAAGGGTATTTAGAAGTGTTTTTTAGATATGTTTTTTATTAGGGAATATAAACAATTACAGAAAATGTTTACAAATATAAAAAGGTCCTCCACATTTGCATTTAAAATTAAACTAATTATTTTCTTCTATGATTATTGAATATGATATATATTTTTAATATATTTTTTATTCTTGGTCTACTTACACATTAGATAGAATTTAAATATACATATGTAAACCATTGTCTAAGCTGACAGAAAAGTTCTTAGAGTTTTAGAATTACAGAAGGAAAAGAGAGGGAAAATATCTGAGAAGATATCGTAAGTATTTCATTTTGTAGAAATGAAGCAATTTGGTTGAAAAAAAAAATCCTTTTGGGCGGGTTTTGAGATGTTAATGGGCTGGAAAATTTACTTACACCTGGCAAACTTGGAACATCAAAATCTACTGAAAAAGAATAAATGTGTTTTTTAAAATGTAGAGTTTGTCGTTTTGGACATTACTTTCTCTAGATCAGAGATGTCCAAACTAGGACCAAAGCTGGCCCATGGTAATCTTTGATTTGGCCCACCATCCCATCTGACAAGAGAGGGAAAATTAAGAGAGGGAGGATGGTTTAGGTTAGAGATGCCCAAAGTAGGGTGCGTGGGCCAAAGCTGGCCCATTGTAACTTTTGATTTCGGCCACCATTTTAACTTAGTGACAATGACAGAGGAGGTTGGGGCGAATGCCTTTAACACAGAGATCGTCATTTCTAATTTGACCTAACAATTTTTGGTAGTACGAGGTCCCTTTCATCACTGCTTGTAGCTTGAATTTGCATGTTTTATTGCTAAGCTACAAAAAAAGCTAACTGAAATTAAATTATTACATTTTGTAAATGAATCAGATTTTTTAAAAATGTAAATACTGTCATTCAACAGATAGAGGACAATGCAACTAAAGGCGAAAACTACTGTTATTCTCTTATAAATGAGATTGTTTTGTTTTTACTGTAATAAGTTCATTTATACCATGTTAAAAAATCGCCCTTCATAAGAAAAAGTTTGTGAAATATGAAATGTTTTAATAAAATGTTGTAAAAAAAAATAATTTTTTAAATTTAAATGTTTGTATGGTCACCCGACGGATAGAGGGCAATGCAGAGACATAATTGAGCAAACAAAGGCAATGGCAGATTCTGCTTAACTAGTGTATTCAGCATTGATCTCCACTATGTTATAAAATGTTTTTGTTGTAATAAGTTACCATTTAAAATTATACAGCATTAGTTAATATGATTTAAAGTAATGTTTTCGATTTATATGTAAACTTTCGGCCCACAGCTCCCAATGATGTTTGGGTTTTAGCCTTTCATACAAAAAAGTTTGGGCATCTCTGTTCTACATATTAGTCATATTAACAATACACAGAAGGGGGATGAGACCATATCTGTGAGTATGAATGGACAAGATGATGAATGGAGACTGGAGTATGGTGAAGGCACTTGAAACATGGATGATCCGGAGAACACACAACCAGGAGGGAATCACACTAGGAAGGAGAAGTGACGCAGATGCTTGAGATAACAGGGAATAGACAGGTAAGTATAACATTGTTGTATAAGGTTTCACTGATCATGAGGGTTTGTCCTTCTCTCTAGCAATGAGGCCAGACACTGAGTGATGGATGGTGAGGGGGTTATATGGAGCTGGAGTGATGAGCGGGGAAGACGTGCAGGTGTGTGACTGATTAGTTCTCAGGTGATAGGGAACATGATGATTGGGGTGACTGTGAGTGGGGAGAACCTGGCCTGGCTGTGACAGTACTGATCTAATATAATTTTCATTTCTGTAGTGAATGAAATTAGAGGCTTCTTTTTTAATCTTCTTTTGTGAATATGGTCTATTGTTTAGGATTATTGACATGTTTATGTCCAATACAAAACCTTTTGTAAGATTTTTTCCCCTGGGCATCTTTGTCTTTGATTTAATAACATTTTCATTCCAGGTGCTCTAAAATAATTGGGAATAAAAGTCATGCAGACCAAGACAAACCAAAATCGTCATACGTCATTTTCTCCATTTAATCAATTCATAAGTAACTGTTAACATGGGAAAACTGATATACGTTTATTTAGGAAATATAGATACAGTGTTCAGCATATATAAGTACACCTCCCACAAATCTATCTTTTAAATTCATATTTTTAATAGGAAGCTATACAGTATTATATTTGTACATATACATTAGATTAGTCAGTACTGAAGCAACAAAATAACTTACGATAGTCCTAAAACTAGTACAGCCAAATCAATGTTATAGAAAAATATTAAATACAAATTTTAAAAAGAGGAAAAATCAAGAGAAGCAAAAAAAAAAAGGAAAATTTCTGTCGAAATTTTGTAGGTTGTAGATTGTTTTTACAAAATTTTGCTTGAATGTAATCGTATTATCTTTCAATTTCTAAATATGTTTGGTGACTAGAATATTATTTTAATAAATATGTCTTTTTAATAAATCTGTTTTGTTTAATTGCACCAAAATACATCGCCTATATTCACTGAGAAATGGATACAAATATTCATTTTTAAAATGGGGTGTACTCAGTTATGCAGAGCACTGTATATATATACAGTTTAGAAAAAATTGAATAACTGTAAAATGGAGAAACACTTTTTTTATGATTGAGATTCCCCAAAAAGTGGTAAGTTTTATTTTTGTTTATAATTCATTTATATGGAAAAGAATTTAATGAAAATTTATTGAATTTAATGGAAAGTTTACAGTTTCAAATAAAATTTGACTGGAATTGTTTTGGATTTGTGCAACTGAGGAAAATTCAAAATTAATAGAAAAATGCCTAGTCCACAATTACAGAAAGAAAATAAAGAGAACAAAATATATTGTAAAATATCTGAGAAGATATTGAAAATATTTCATTTTGTAGGAATCCAGCAATTTGGTCAAAAAAGTTTTTGAGATATAGATATACATTTATTTAGAATATATATAAATGTTTAGTAAGGATGTCCAGATTCAATTATGTGATCAGAAGTCAGGCCTGATCACGTGGTTTCAGACCCGATCGGATTAGGACATTACCTTCCGATCAGGACTCGTGTGTGTGTGTGTGTGTGTGTGTGTGTGTGTGTGTGTGTGTGTGTGTGTGTGTGTGTGTGTGTATACACTCTCATTAATTTTAAACACATCTATAGTTATGCAGTGGCACAGAGTTAGACAGCAACGCACGCGGCATGACGTCACTTTGTAGCAGAGGCGCTATTGGTTAAATGGCAGCAAAGTAGAACAGGGAAGCAGCTTGAAGCGGAAAGCGCGAGTATGTCTGCAGTCTGGAGGTATTATAAAGTTGATGACAACAACATTGCCATAGTAAACTGTGAGATATGTAAACTTTGGATTGCCTGCCGGGTACTTTAAGTTGAGGTGCTATTTGTTATTATTTTAGACTTTTTTGTTATATACATTTCCTGTTGCACTAAAGTCCAAAAGTGAAGAATTGATGTTCTTTATTACTTGATTGTTCAAGCTACCTCACAGAAGTGCTCTGTTTGTTGTTGAATGTTAAAATAAGGGGAATTAAATAAGGAATATCCTGGATGCATTTTTTCGCTCTTTTTTATTCTTTTTTGTATTCATTATAGAAGTATCAGATCGGGTTTCGGTATCGGTAGATACTTAAAATCAAATGAGACTGACTCTAGGGCAAAAAAAATCCCTAATATTTAGTTATTCAATTTTAGAAAGATTTGAATAACTGTAAAATAGAGAAACTGTTTTTTTTATGATTGAGATTCTCCAACAAGTGGTGAGTTTTTATTTGGTTTGTAAAGTTTGATGGAAAGGTTGCAATTTAAAAATAAATTTGGTTGTAATTGTTTTGGATTTGTGCAACTGAGAAAAAATGCTTAAATGAGTTTCATTTGGACAGTAGCAAGCAGCATAAAACTCCTATAAACCTCAGCAATTGCTTCCAAACATAAAACGAATCTCAGTGCCATATTGAAAACAGGTGAAATGACCAGAAAAGGAGCAAATTCCTAATATACTTTAGACACTTCATGCCTTATTGCTCGAGTGCAGCAGTAATGCGACACCTCACACTTCTCACAAATGACCACATAAAGTAACACGGCATTAAAGAAATCTTTCTTTTATGTTCTCAATCCATCCTCTGTCTCATTCTCCTCCTCCGCTCTCCTTCTCTCACCCCCAAGGAAGAGCTGAGATTGGTGTGATGCAGAAGCCTGTGCGAACACAACATACACACACCTGGACCTTTATATAGGCCTCTAATAAGGTGACCAAGACAGCGAGCAGCTGTAGTCCAGAGCAGAACATTCACACATTATTATCCTTCAGGTCATAAGACTCATTTGTCAGATGGTCCGCTTGCAAGCAAAGGTGACAAGAGATGGTTATTAGATTTCTAAAATCCATTGTGATATATAATTTACAAGCATTTTCCTATCATCCCTCTGTCTGACTTGGAATAAAAGGCGCACATTGTGTCTGTTTTGCTGCTTTTTTATAGCTTTTCCAAAGAACCGCTGTTCCATAACTCTGTTCTACTTTATCCCCTGCTACCTAAAGCTAGTCTCCACTTGTCTCTTTTATAGAGTGGGGTTGAGCAGTGGGCCCATGGGGGTCTCTCTGTGTAGCTGCAGTGAAGGCCAGCAGCACCTGAGACCCGTGGTTTGCTGCAGAACTTATTGTCACTCCATGGCGCCCTCCATCAAAGCCATGATTAATAGAATGGGCCTTTTCTTTCCTATAGCCTCCAGCGCTTTCTCACCTTCTCCATTTATACTCTGTGCACAGTGCTCCTTCTCTCTCATCCACTAACATTGGGAAGCTTGGCTCGCCAGGCTGGCAGATGCTTTCCGCTATCCTTGACGATCGTTACATATACTTTCATTTTACCGGTATTCCACAGAACAGTCAATACATCCAACTGCTCATAAAGCCGAGACATTTATGAGATCGACATGCCTTTAAATGCTTTATTGGATGGATGCGTTTAGCTGTGGGTTTAATCTTGGTGTAAACCTTTGACTTATTATTATTGTTTACAATGTGAGTCGTGCAAGTAGGAGTTTCTTTTGATTTTCCTGAACACAGACAGCGGGTGAGGAGTGATTAAGCTTCAGGATTATACAGTTTTTGGTTTAAGTGCTTGAATTTGATTGGCTCATGTTTTAATGCTTTTAAATACAGGGAGTCATTTTGGAACACGTCAGGCAACTCTTAATACTAAAGGATTGATTCATTCACACATTTGATTTGTTGGAAACATGGATTCATTTTGTTGTTTGACACAAAACTGGAAATGTTATTCATTTACTCTGTAAATTTATATAAATAAACACTGATTATATCATGAATAAACAGAGAAATCGTCACCTTAGAATTACAGTATAAGGTTTTATCTGACATTTTTGAGTTATTCACATATTATTTTTAAATGACAACTTATTTACATTATGTGATGTTTTTGTACAAGTTGTTTACATTTTAAGACTTAAAAAAAAAAAGGTTGAACTCTAGCTTGGATTTCTAAGGTTCTTTCTGAGAGCCAATCAGCATTTTTAATGCACACACGAGGACCAGTCAAGGTCAACTTTCTTTGTTATTTCACCGGACTGCTCCATTGACAGCGTAAAAGACCAGAAATACAAAATCACACAGATTCTGAGTCAACTAAATAATGTCGCACTACACAAAATTGAGAAGAAACCTGAAACTGAAAAGATGTGTGTAAATGTGATGATTTAGAAGCATTTTTTGACATTGAGATGAAATGTTAAAATTTACATTGTTGAAAAAGGAACAATTATTTAAAAAATTATTTATTAAATGTGAAATATGTTTATTTGTGTATGTATGGTAAGTGAAACATTTTTCAGTGTTTATTAAACTCATTTGCTCATTTGTCTGTTTTCTTTTAAAGTTTTTAAATGCAATATTAAGTCTTGAAGGACAAATACAGTACTTCATTTAATTCATGCGGCATTTAATTCAATAAATATAATTCAATAATTCATATAAAGCATACATTTTTATAAATATTACCATATTATTTAGATAAAATTTACAGCTGCACTGGACCAATATTTAGCACAGCCTTGTATGCTTAATTTGAACAATAAAAAAATATTCATCCTAAAACATGAAATAAAGGTTATAGAAAGCAAAATCTTTACTTTCTCAAGCATCAACATACTGTTACAATACAAATTTATATATTTTTGATTGTATTTCTTGAATAGTACTACTTCAGTGAATGATCTGCCAGATAGAACCTTATGATTTCAAGTGGCAAATGACATTTCAGAAATTAAAGGTTTTCTCTGCATTTACCGTGTTTTTTTTACTCTATATTGCAAATGTAAGAGAATTTTGATAATTTACATTTAGAGTACATTTAGGGTCTGTGTCATGTTAGTGTATGAAAGAGATCTGTTACACACTTATTGTTTGCTATATAGAATGCAAAAATTTTGAAGCTCAAAATCATTTAGAATGCAGACAGAACCTTTCAATTCCAAAGTGACGGAATGTCTGTCATGAGGCAGTTGGTTCATTGAAAGTTCATCTTTACAAGTGAGCCTTTGCTTCATTCACACATTTTATTAGTTCTAAAAGGGAATCGTTTTCATGAGTGAATCAATAATTAGTTTATCAATACAATTCGTTCAAAAACATTATCGTCACTGAAACAGACACTGATTCACTGATTCATTCGCTCGATTTGTTAAAAAACAAAGGTTCATTTAGAAAGGAAAGTATTCAGGATTCATATTAATTCAGGAATCAAGCAGCTGAATTATTGAGTGAAGCACCATACCTGTCAACCCTTCCATTTTCCTGGGATTCTTCCGTATTTTACAGTCCTATGCCGCTATCATCCCATAAAGCTATTTTCCTGAATTTCTCCTGTATTTTCAATATTTCTATGAAGGGTAGCAATAAACATTAAAGAGCCGATCCTCTGTATACGCAACATATACCGCCGAACCACCAGGGGACGCCTCTTGCTCTTAAACGTGAATCTGTTCTGTGCTTCTGTTTTATTTAGGCATGAAAACACTTTGGCTGCGTCCAAAACCACCTACTACTTAATAAGTACTGTATTTGAGTTTAAACGTACTACACGGCCGTTAGAAAAAAAGTACCATCATGGGATAGCACAGCATCCATACAATGCACACTTCAGAGTCTCGCCAGAAGTAGTAGGTTATCCAGGTACTTCTCGCATACTGATTTTCTATGAATTTGGACATTCTATTCGGCTTGCATACTGTTTTTAGCGCACTATATAATATGGAAGTATATGATTTCGAACGCAGCCTTTGATTTAAATATAAAAATGGGATTCCCTTTCCATTGCAGGTGCTATTGCCCCTTCTATGCAATCCTCAACACAATGCTGTAGTGGCGCGGGACTGTAAGCTGACGCACCCCATAGTGATAAATGCTGTTTCCCAAATGTATTCTATACACGCAATTTGAAGCAGAGCAAAAGTCTGCGTGCGTTTGAACAGACACATACACATAATTGATAATAATAATAACATCTAAAGATGTTAATCTTGGTGGGTTTTCATTTAAACAACCAATTTTGTCTTAAATAAGCGTAAAAAGTTGAAAAAGCAATCGAATGCTTTCATTATAGATGTTATTCAATGTAATAAATGAAAAATCTAAATGAGAGATTCATGCGTTGCTCTTTAATCAGAATGTTTCAGAAGTTATATGAATCAGAAGTTATACAGTGAAGAACAGATGAATGAGATTTGATAACTTGATTCTATTTTTTTACAATAGATTGATTTTAATAGGCTAAACTGTTTGCTGATTTAATAGCAGCTGTTTCTAATGTATACTATTTATTCTGTTCTTTGTAAATATTAATAATAAAACTTTTATTTAAAATTTACCAGACTTTATTTTTCATTGAACCCTTAGTGTATTTAAGCATCATTCAGGATCTAATCACACTATGAGACTGTTCACTATAATCACTTAATGAGACTGATTCATTTACTTTATGTACTCATTCAAAAACACTGAAATGAAATGCATTGCATGTACCTGATGTATTTATAGGTGGGACAAAATTATACAAAACAAAACAAAAAAATGTTGAACAACATCTTTATACATCCACCAGTTGAGCATATTTTGTGTTTTTAGCTATTTCAATTTGAAGCAAGGATTATACTCTTGGGTTTTATTGTTTCTTTATTAGAGCCATGACTTTGGAAGGTCAAACACATTGCAGAATTCATCATCTGTTTCTGATCTCTCTCTGCCAATGAAATTATCACCAACTCACTTGTCTTTCCATCACTCTCATTTCCAGCGTAGCCCCTCAATCCTTCTCTTTCTTTCTCTCTGACTTCAATTCAATTCGTTCCTTTTGTTTTCCTTCTCTCTCTCCGCATGTCATGCTCCTTTTTTTTAAATTATATTATCTGCAATCCCTTTAGGTCTTCCTATCTCTTTAGTCTCTCTCTTTCTTTAATTCTTCCTATCTCAGCCTCTTTCCCCATCTCCTCCCTCTCTTTCCCCTTTCAGTCTCCAGAGCTCCTAGTAAATGATGCATAGCTGGGTCCCAGACTCTGAGCGATCATTAGTGAGGTGGTCCAGGAGAGATGGAGTGAAGGATGATGGAGGGAATAAGAGAGAACAGCAAAAGACATGTTTCTGCCCTCGGGCATTTCCCCAATTCATCACCAAACCAGAAGTTGTTTGTGTAAAACGCCAGTAGGTGGCATTTCCTCACCCCACCCTCATTAATTCTAGTGCGTGTACGTACACACACACACATATACACCTATATAAACAATGGTCATACTTCACAGTTAACACCTGATGCTTTTCACAACCATAGAAATATACACATTTGCATTTTTTTTTATTCTTCAACAGTTGCTATGGCTGCTTGTTGATTGTTGCTGTGGTGAATGTTCTATGTTATTCTGTAATGCATGTTCATTAGTGACTTGTGCTAAGCTGATGTTTGATTGTTAATTGGTTAGTGTATATTCAAAAATGATTGGATGAATGAAGAAAAATAGAATAATGATTGCTTGAGCCAAACATGTTGCTACTTTCTTTGGTTACTACTGTACCTTTCATTTAGAGTGATTTATGCTTGGCTTTTACATGCTTGTTAATGTGAAAGTTCATAATTTTAGATCAATGTGGATAACAAATGTTTTTGTTTATCAAGAGAAAGAACACTGTAAATCAGGGGTTCTCAAACGTGGTCCTGGAGGGCCGATGTCTTACAGATTTTAGCTCCAACTTGCCTCAACACAACTGCAAGGATGTTTCTAGAAAGCCTAGGAAGAGCTTGATTTGCTAACCCAGGTGTGTCTGATTGGGGTTGGAGCGAAAATCTGCAGGACATCGGACCTCCAAGACTGAGATTGAGAACCCCTGCTGTAAATTCTTGTGGGTTGTTTCAATTACGGACAACCACAACGTCGGTGTAAAAACATTCATTCATTCTTTCATTCATTTTCTTTTTCGGCTTAGTCCCTTTATTAATCTGGTGTCGCCACTGCAGAATGAACTGCCAGGTATAAAAACATAATTAATGTAATGCAACAGTTGTGTTTGTCTATAATTGACTCAAAATAATGTTGAGGACACCGATTCTGAACTGCCTGAGATAAGTCAGTTAGTAAATCTGCACAAACCTGAATATATTTGTAACATATTTACATAATATTACCGCATATTCTTCATTGGTCTCTTACAAACAACTGTCACACTTTTTTTAATGGTCCTTTTGTTACACTGCATCTACATGTCAACTAATTCTCATTAGATTATAAGTAGACTGTTAGGGTTAGTGTAAGTTGACATGTTTCTTATAGTCAGTTCAATGTCTGTTAAAGAAGCAGCATCAACAGATATTAAGCAGACAGTCTACTAACACTTGAATGGACCATCAAAATAAAGTGTTACCCAAACAACATTAATTTTCACTGTAAAACACTGGAGTTTTAGCTGTGGGTTGCATGTAGAGTGTAAAGAATTGTAAGTAACTAAAAAAGAGTCCTACTTTATATTAGGTTAACTAATATGTACTTACATTGAAATTAATAATTTGGTACAAAGTAATAATGTTTTCACATTGTGCTTACAATTGATTTAATGCCTGCATGTAATTCAGCCTGATCTCACGGGAAAACATAAGTATTTTACGTTTTGTCAGTTCAGTCGCTGATTCGTACAAATTCAAACGAGTTCAGTTGATTTTAAAAAGGAGGCGTGGCACCCAACCTCACCCCTAATCCCAAAAGTCATTGGGTGATGACGAGCAAATCGTACTAAATTGTACAAATTAGATCATACAAGTTCATACGAATTAGCCGCTAAATCAAAAATGTACGTAGTGCTGTGAGATTGTGTTGTGTAATTACATCTGTAATTTCTGTAAGTACATTGTTGTTTATCCCTTACACTTTAACCCAACCTTAAACCTGTCCCTAACCACCAAACATGTCCCTAACCATACCCGTATCCTACCTCAAGAGCACCAGATTGTTCTGCAATCCGTTATGAACACAGTAAGTACATTGTATTTATTTTTTGATGCAAGTACATAAGGCTACTTAATATAAATTAGGACCGACATTTGCACATACAGTACATATCTTACTTTCTTATGATAATAAGTTTAATTTGTGAATGGTGTCTTGATACACACACACAAAAAAAATCCAAAGTAAAGTGAAACAGTTAATATATCTTAATACTAATATTAAGCTAATACTATATCTTCATCTGTTGCTTTGTAATCTATAAAGCATACACACCATTTTGTTTTTGTTTTTACACATTTACTATTGTTTTTACTGTTCCTTAAAAATTAATTTTATAACACATATAATACAAGTTTTGTTTCATGACTCTCACGTGAAACAAATCCATGATAACAAATAATGATCACGCATGATAACGAATAATGAATTATCAATGAACATATTCAGTATCAATGGACAGTTTTCACATAGACATAGTATTTTATTTGGGTTTGATGTCGAGAAGATGCTGTTTTTGTCACTACAGAAGCGAAATCAAATTGCATGCGCTTCCATAGGAGGAGGACTCAAGCTAAAATTAATGCAGTAAAAATGACACAATTGTTACTGTTCTTATCTGTATAAGTGCCTTGTTGCAAAAGGAATCCGCAAGAGCTGAAATTCAGATGGCAATCGGTGTATTATTTCCAACATACACTGTAAGTGGTAAACTTATCAAAACAGAGTGGGCCATCTGACAAATCAGAGCAGAGTAAGCTTTCAGAAAGTTGGAATTTACAGATTCTCAAAGTTGGCCAATGCTAACCTTTGATTTGGTCTACCATCCCATTTGAGAAGAGAGGGAGAATGGGTAATTATCTTTGACAGAGATCATCAATTCGAAATTTAATGTAACATTTTTTTTGTTTTTTTGTTCAGTCATTTGTTTTGTTTTGTAAAAGAATCTGCTTTTTTAAACAGAGAGAGGGTAATGCACAAGACAAATCGCAGGCAAATCAAGGCAAAGGCAGGTGCAGCTTTAGCATTGAACACCATTGTGTTAATAATGGGGTTGGTTATGTTTTTACTTAAAATTTTTTTTTTTTTTTAAATATTCCACATTACTTAATATAATTTAAAGCAATATTTGTGGTTATTTTAAAATATTAGGAAACAAATTAAGAAATTACTCACAGAAACTTTAATGTAAAACTGTTTGGTATTTTTTGGCCCATCATAAGACACCCCTCATCAGTTTAGACACCCCTGGTTTAGAGTAACCGAATCCTTCAATGAACTATTTCAGGCAGTGGCTGCTTTTCGTTACACTGTGTTAATGCACATTTTGAAATTAATGAGTGAAGGAAATGACACATTTAGAATTTTGCAAAACAAGTTTTTAGGTTTCTTGAGGTGAAAAGGGTTAATATAATATTGGGAGATGGAAACACACTTGCCAAATAATCTCAGATGTAGCAAACATTACACCCACATGACTAATCAGCTTTCTCTATTATGCTTGTCTTGTTTTCTGTTGATTACTATGTTACCAATACTACAATCACCCACTCAAAAAAACTGTATGGAAATGCACCTAAATCATTTTTAATATTTATTTGTTGCAAACTTTTTAAAAGTTTCATGCTACATTAGGAATGTAACCCGGCAACTGTCAGAAAACAGTTTTATAAGAAACTTTGGGTGTTTTTTTTGTGTGTGTGTCTCAAATGACCCATGTTGCCATCTAATCTTTTCGTGTTTATAGTCTATGTTCCCACAGGCCTTTATGCAGACAAATGCTGTTTAATTAACCTTTTAGCCTTCATCAGTGGGACACACACACATGCATGTACACACACAAAAATAGTGTGAATTCATTCTTGATTTGGATAAATCAACTTACATTTCCCAGATGACACTCATTTGCTCCGCTCATTCTGAACGCATTATGCGTGAGCTAAATGTGCGAGGAGGACAAACTAAATAAATGAGCAGAGAAAAAGAGGAGAGGATGCACAGATGTGAACATGGCACACTGGGAAAAGGGAAACAGCCTCAGTAGAGCCTAATCTTGTTTTGGCACTTAGTCCAGATCGGTTTTGTTGCATCTATACTGCATAATAATGTAGATACTTCAATAAAGAACATTTAATGGAACAAATACATTTCAATTGCAATCAATTGTGTTGATACTACAATAAAAAAGCAATAATATTTAATTGGCCTAATATGTTTCCATAATGAGAGCCCCAACAACTAGTTAATACTATTATAAATTAAATATAAATTGACCAAACATTTAATTCAAACAGTTTATCCCTTCAATTTTATGTCTAAAATCTTTGGCTATTTGTTCTAGACTGTTTCATATTTTCTCAGATCTGGCATTTGGTTCTCAGGTGATGTGAGATGTAAGAAGACTGGATTACTCAGACGCGTGTTGCTTTTATGTGCTCTAAATGCCACAATGTGTAAGCATCTATTGCAGGACCCAGCTATTTCACTGAGCTCTGAGTCATTCCTGTGCTGAATAGAATCTGTTTACCTTGGAAAACAATTTTTTTTACGATGAATCTGCTCACATAAAAAATAACCTGCTATTTAGAGGCAAACCTGCATTTTGTGTGACATACTGTAGGTCTTCAGTACAACTGACAGCTCTGAAAGGTATTGTGTTTCTCTCTGGCAGCATGTAATTACAAACAAAACACGCATTTTTCGATTAAATTCTGTTTATTCGTGTCACTCATCAACAGGAATATGATATATGCCTCAGCCTTTTGCGAGATTTGAAAAACATTATGTTTATTTGAATATGAATTGATGAGTTTGTTTTATCTCCTTTAAAAAAAGACCCACTTTGTTAAGGGCTATCAACACTATGTACTAACATTTAAATAAATGATCAAAATATTGTGTGTGCATGCTTCCATTGTACTTTTTAATATCTGTTGAACATTTTTACAGTCCTGTTTTGCATGTACATACTGCTGAACTGTAATAACATAAACAGGGTAATACCTACAGTAGTAACTACCCCTAAACCTTCCCCTAAAGCTAGCCTTAAACTATAGTTAGATTGACACAATAATTTTTTTTATTGGTACTGAAGAATCTAAATAAGGATCTGAGAATCCTTGTAGCAAACATATGTGAGTGTTGTTTCAAGTAAGCAACCATTCATTTGTGTAGTTATATTTTTATTTGTTTATTTTTATTTATTCTTCATTTATTTATTTTATTTACCCATCATTAGTCATTTATATAATTATCATTATATCATTTTATTGATCATTAGTTAATTATTTAATTATTATTTCTCATTTTATGTTTTTATATTTTATTATTAATATTTTATTATTATTATTTTTATTATTATTTAAATTTCTATGTTGTTATAATCTTATGACTGTGTGGATTCAAGTGACACTTGTTTTCAGGCAAAAGAGATAAAAGAACGTCTCCATTTCATGGTCTGTATCGTCTCTGGACAATGTTATGAAGCAGTAATTTTCCATTGCTGTTGCTTATGGTATATTAACACTTGTTGGATTATCTTGGTCAGACGAAATCTGAGCATTGTATCATACGCAACTAAGATTATGCAATAAACTCTGCTCATTTTTTATCATCATTATTCGTCTCCTGCTTCTGCTCCTCTCTAGCTTTCTCAGTCAACTGATAGGAGACTGTTATTCAGTTGAATACTGGTTTACAGGTATTGGAATCTCAGCTGACTTGTCCAGATACCTGCACTACTTGCGTAACTTATAAAATTAAGTTAGAACATGAATAACTTAGATTAGCAAGTTACAATGACCTAAAACACTAATTGATCATAAAAATTTTTACAGTGTGGAGAAACTGACATTTTCTGACAGGATCTGGCATCCAGGGTTAGATCTTATTTATCTGGTGTGGAGAGTTTGATCTAATAGTACACTGTAACAAACCATGTAAAAAGAAACCAAAATGTCTACCTCCATTTACACCTGTATTTGATTATATTTCATGCCCTAATTCTTCTTCTGAAGCCCAAAGTACTTTGTGTATAACAGGGAATGAATGTATAGTGTACACAGTTCAGGGAAGTAACTGACTACATGCTATTCAAACAGATTAAAAAATTTAGTGATTGTAGATTTATTGCAATCTAATCAGACAACATTTTTTTATTAATTTTTTAAAATCTTTTCTTAAATGTATGCTATTTTTTTCAAGACATACTGTATTTTAACCATTTCTGTATTTTTAACAGGGACACCAATTTTAAAAATATTATTAGCATTCTTCATACTGAATGTTTATAAAGTAAGTATATTGTAATTCATAAGAATACAGGGCAAATGTGTTTTTCTTGTGCAGTGACACAGAAACCCATTTGTTGTGTTGACAATTTCAATATTTTGTTTTTAGTGATCAGTATACTTTTAAGGATGTGCATTTGACTGGTAAAATAATGTTTTTCTTATTTAAATCTATATATTACCATGAAGCCTGATACTAACCTTTACATAACCTAACCTAACTAGCAACAAAAGTGTTTTCCATTAAATAGTAATGGAGTACTGATATACTACTATTTAGTATATTCAATAGTTAAAGAAAAGTTTTGTAATTTTAAGTCTACATTTACATGTCAGGATACCACTCAGAGTTAATTAAAAGTAACCTTCAAAGTCTATTAGAAGCAAATACCTTCAATGGGAAATTTCTTGGGTCCTTAATCACTAATAACAAATTCCTTTTTGTCCAAGTTTTGCAGAACTTTGATCTCCTTCTCTCATTAATGATTTTAGCCATCCACAGTTCCACACATTACAAGCAAGGGCTTCAGAAATTGAAAAGTCAGAAGGCAAAGATTTTCTAAAACCTCTGTCTGACCCCTTTGCCATGCTCTTTTACTTTGCTAGCTTAAGGCTAATTTCTACATTTCAGCATGCAGCTGATGGAGGGGTTCAAAGGAGCACGCGGACAGAAAATTGACATTTTTCCCAATTGTTGTGGCACCTTTAATTTCATTAGCTGTCCCCAAAACTCCCGCAGGAGAGCTGAGTTTCTAGGGCAACAATCAGAGTAATAGTCTTGCCCATGCAATCTGCTAAAAGCTCCTGCGGCCCATGAGCCCAGGTGTATCTGGGGATTAGAACAAGGCGGGACAGGTGAACTCAGCATGGACTCACTCACACAGTCATACTGATAATCACACACACACATTAGTGCAAGGGCTTTCCATTGTTTTCATATTGAGCTTATTCATTTCTATATGTCTTTACCTACTCTTAAACCTAACCCACCTGGAAAACTTTGCATTTTTAGATGCTAATTAAAACAGTATTTAGTCATTTACCTCACGGGTTTCCATCAGTGCATGTCTTGTCGTGCTACTATTCTCGTGGGAACAAAAGGATAATATTGTGCTAATTAGGTTCTTTCAATTTATCTGTAAACTAAACCTACACCTGTGCTTAAAGGAACACTACACTTTTTTTTTGTCCCCTAGAGTTAAACAGTTGAATTTTACTATTTTGAATCAACTTTTGAGTCAATCTCCATGTCTGGTGGGAGCACTTTTAGCTTAGCTTAGCATAAATCATTAAATCAGATTGGACCATTAGCATCTCACTCTATAATGTCATGAAAGAGTTTTGATTGTTTTTCTATTTATATTTCAGCATTTACTCTCCCTCAAGTGGTTTCAAACCTTTATGAGTTTCTGTCTTCTGTTAAACACAAAAGAAGATATTTTGGAGAAAGTTCGAAACCGGTAATCATTGACTTCTGTTGTAGTAAAGACAAATACTATGGAAGTCAATGGTTACAGGTTTCCATCTATTCTTTAGAATATATTCTATCGTGTTCAATAGAAGAAACAACAAAACTCAAACTGGTTTGGAACAAGTCAAGGCTGAGTAAATGGCAGAACTATCTTTTAAAATATGTAAATATGTTTTGTTTTTGTGCTTATGTAGAGATCTTCACTAACAAAGATTGTTTCAATGCGTTTAGAGGGACAACAAGGCACAAAAGGAACCTGTTGCCATAATTGCTGTCAAAGAGGAAGAGGGAAAACTGCCTGTCTACACACTAGAGGTCTTAAATGTTCTCACTCAATAATGTCATAAAAGAGTTTTTCTATTTAAGGACTGAATCTTCTGTAGTTACATTGTGTACTAAAACTGATGGAAAATAAAAAAGTTGCTATTTTCTAGGTCGATATGGCTAGAAACTACACCCTCATTCTGGTGTAATAATCAAGGAAAGTTTGCTGCGGTACCATGGCTAAAAAGGTGCAGTGATATAACACAACTTTTCATTTTACACACGTCTTATATTAATACTGATTGAGTGAAGTGTTCTTTTAAAGAAATAGTTCACCAAAAATTAATATTAATCTACAATTTACTTACTTTCAAGTTATCCTAGTTGTATATGTCTTTCTTCTTTCAGACAAACGCAATCTGAAGTATATTAAATAATACATGGATCTCTCCAAATTTATAATGGCAGGGATTGATGTGAAAATATTTGATGCTCGAATGAAAGCTTTCAAAAGCAAAGTAATGAGTTTTTAGATTAGAAAATATATCTATATTCTTGAGTTACACTGTATGATATAGGATGTAAGTGAAGCAGAAGTTAGTTGTTTGGTTATAATAAAGATTTGTAATATCATCCTTCTTAAAATTGTGGATTTGTTGGTCTGTCCAGAATCTTAAAATCCTGTTCCAAGTTTTTCAGTTCTTACCTTAACTTCTGTTACATTTTCATCATAATTTTTTTACTTAACTCTCTTCTGAATGCACAACAGTGGTACAAAGAAAGAGATAATAGTTTATAATGTTATAAATATGCATATTCTACATATTTGGAAGTTTACGAATTAGTAAAATATGGGACAATTTTTATTTTCCGGGTGAAGTATTTCTTTAAATATATCTAATCTTTTTTTGTAATTAAATGAACACACTTTTACTTTAAACAAAATAGAAATTATTTCATGGTTTTACACGACAAAATATACAAAACCTGACACACCAGACATTATATAGTTACCCACAAATAAATCTAAATGTTTTGGGTTGTGGGTGGCACGGTGGCCTCACAGCAAGAAGGTCACTGGTTCGAGTCCCGGCTGGGCCAGTTGGCATTTCTGTGTGGAGTTTGTATGTTCTCTCCGTGTTTGTGAGGGTTTCCACCAGGTTCTCCAGTTTCTCCCACAGTCCAAAGACATGCACTATACTGAAGGTGAATTGGATTAATTAAATTGTCCATAGTGTATGAATGTGTGTGGTTGAATGAGTGTATAGATATTTTCCAGTACTGGGTTGTGGCTGGAAGAGCATCCGCAGCATAAAACATATGCTGGAATAGTTGGTGGTTCATTCCGCTGTGGCGACCTCTAAAATAAAGACTAAACCAAAGAAAAATTAATGAATGAATGTTTTGGGTTGTATTTGTAATACTATTCCTCTTTTTTTAATTGAAAATGTATGTCTATTAAAAAGTACCACTTTATAATCATCTAAATTTCCATAATTTAATTTATGCTGGGGGCTACGCAGTGGCACAGTAGGTAGTGCTGTCGCCTCACAGCAAGAAAGTCGCTGGTTCGAGCCTCAGCTGGGTCAGTTGGTGTTTCTGTGTGGAGTTTGCATGTTCTCCCTGCATTCGCGTGGGTTTCCTCTGGGTGCTCCGGTTTCCCCCACAGTCCAAAGACATGCGGTACAGGTGAATTGGGTAGGCTAAATTGTCCGTAGTGTATGTGTGTGTTAATAAGTGTGTATGTGTTTCCCAGTGATGGGTTGCAGCTGGAAGAGCATCTTCTGCATAAAACAAATGCTGGATAAGTTGGCGGTTCATTCCGCTGTGGCGACCCCGGATTAATAAAGGGACCAAGCCGAGAAGAAAATGAATGAATGAATGATAATTTATGCTGTAAATTACAGTAACATTCACAAGTTCACAGCTGTAATGCTACACCATCATGTTCCCATGATGGTGTTACTTGAGAACATGCATGCTACCTTACTCATAACACTATTTGCACAGTATAATCAGAAGAAGAAAAGATATCTTACTTGAAGTCTATGGCATGACTTCCTTTCTGGCACAGCAGGCATAATTAGTCTGTGGTTTGGGTCAGCTCAATAATTCCTGAAAATAATTCTGTTATCCCACTCCATTATTCACACACTATTTTTAGGCGTTTCCTTTATAAATTGATGGCACAAGTTGTATGCTTTTTAAAAATCAGAAGCCAAAGCTTATTTAATGTGAGCAGCACTAGACATTCATTATAACCATCTTTCTTATAATGACTATAACAGCATGCGCATGTTCTCGTCGTCTCTCTTCAATGAGCAGCATCATCTTCCATTATTCATCCTCTTTCCCTATGCTGTTCTGTCACTCTCCAGCTCTCCTTATATCCCTCTCACTTCTTACCTTCTCTCACCTCGATGTTACACGGTTCATCATGAGGTACATTTCCAATTAATCTCAACATTATTCAGTCTGAAGCACTGCAAATCTTATAGCAGTTGCCATCAGCCTGGTAACCAAAGATGTGTTTGAGATATGCATAGGGAGTATAATGAAAGCAAACTGTATTCCATTAGTAAGCTCTGAATTTCTCTAAGCTGATGACACTGGCAGAGTGTCAGAGACTGAATTAAAGATGCAGCAAAGTAATACTATTCGCCCATGCTCACAAATATGTTATCATTATAATCGTTTCTTAATCAAGAATGTCAATTATTTCTGCTCTTAGTGCTTGTCGAAATCTATATATATATATATATATATATATATATATATATATATATATATATATATATATATATATATATATATATATATATATATATATATATATATATCATGATAAGGAATAATTGGTCTAAACACATTCATGTTCCAGAAAACGGCATAGGGAGAGTCATGAGCAATTAAAAACTGGTCCACGGGGGATTATGAGCTTTCAAAGTCAGATTTATATAAAAGACTGCCAGATATTTGAATGTGAACGCTGTTTGACGTAAGCCCAAATTATAATTCTGTTTTTGCTTGTATGTGTGAATGCAGTTACAATGCATGTGACACTGTCATCAGGACTAAATTTAACCACCCAATTTGGCTGACTGCGCAAAATGTTTTTGCACTACTTAGTTTGTCCACAAGATGAAAACTATTAGCTTTGCTTGTGTTTCACAGTCGGAAAAAGAAATGGAGACGGAATAAAAACAATCTACTGAAGATGACAAAAACAATAGATGATAATGTTGAAGAGCGCATGAGCGTATACGCTAACAGATTCTTGCTGACCGCATGCAGATTCGGTCAATGAAACCTTTTCCACATGAGTGGATGTCCAAGGATATGAAAACCCCAGAACAGAATGTAGCATGTTGTCATCACAGACTTTGAAAAAAATAAAATTGTACAAAACATCTGCGGTTCCTTCCACTGTAGAAAGAGAAGCCAAGATAAATGCATACACTATGTCTTTTTGGAGGATGAGACAGGGAGCACTTTTTTCTACCAATGTTTGACTCGAATAACTGAAGATAGGCAAATATATTTAAAAAAAATGATAAACAGAATAATTTTAATTAGATTTTTAAATAAAAGCAATAATAATAAAAAATAAATAAACTGACCCCAAACTTTTGACCGGGAGTGTAGATCAGTGGGAGAGTTTAATAAAATAATTGAATGTACGTGTTGAATATAATAGACGTTTGTTGATAGGCGGTTCTTGTGTTAAAACCTCTTGGTCGGTCGCAAATCTTTTAAATGCATTAAAGGGCAGCGCATATATTAGCCTTACCCTGGAGTTTGTTTACCCTCCGCCTATGGCAATGATATAACACAACTTTTCATTTTACACAAGTCTTATATTAATACTGATTGAGTGGTGTTCTTTTAAAGAAATAGTTTATGTAAATCAAATTATTGTAAATCAACATGACAATAACTACCTAAAACCATCTTTAGGAATACAATATTTGAAGTGCATATATATATTTATATAACTCATACAAAGAGATGAAGAGATAATCCCAACCATCAAGGACTTTCAGGACAACACATACACAAATACACTTTATTAAACATGTACACATAGACATCACCTATATGCAATAAAATTGCAAGTTAACTATTATAACTTATATTTGATTGTTACTAACTTAATCTGATTGTAATGCAATAATGTTCACCTTTTGTAAAGCTGCTTTGAAACAAAAAATATTGTAAAAAGTGCTACAAATAAACTTGAATTGAATTGAATATATTTTTATTTACTATTTTTTAGCCAACCACCAGGGTGCACTCAAAATAGTGTATCTTCAATTTTCAGGATGCGTAAATCACTTGGATCAGTGGGTTTTGGCTTATTTTTATTATTCAGTTTATGAAGGTTCTGCAAAAAGTTGTTGTGTACTCTATCATATTGAAATTCCATTCGCTGACTTATTCAAAATAAGTACCTCCTCATAAGTTTGTATTTGGGAAGTCACAGTGTATATGCAAGATATAAAAGGTATTTTTTTATTTATTTATTTGTTTGTTTGTTTGTTTTACAAATTTTCCATACGTATGCATATGTACATACGTATTTCAGGATTTTAACCTGAAGAAAATAAATAAATAAATAAATAAATAAATAAATATTCTAAGTTCTCAGCACTTTTTTTAAATTAAGCAACCCATTTATATTCTCTTGAAAATTCTCTTTAAACTGTGGGGCATTTTCAGCTGTCTGCTTTAGAAATACCTGCAAATCAGGAACTGCTGCCCTTACCAGACTCCAGGATGGTCCTGCATAGTAATTGCAGTTCAAACGATTCTGCTTCCGATCCTGGACTGCAGTTTGAATAACCTGTTTAGATTTTAGTTCCTGCTTACACAACCAAAACCAGACAGCTCTGACCGCAGTCTTCTGTAAGGGTAGCAAAATTAAACAAAGTGGGCACAATGGACAATCAGCCTGTATTCAACTTCTGAATGGACTCGGGAAGCACATGTAGGAACTGTCGCCCTCGTGTGGTGGTCTCAACAAGAAGTTCATTAATGCACTGAACCTGACTGAAATACGCTGTGAGGCATGACTGTGAATTGTGATAGTGTTACTAACACTAATCCTGAAACTAACATTAACACATCATAATCATCCGTCATTATCAAACCACCCTTAATTAATCATAATTACAGTAGATCTGTATTAAAGACACATAATTACATGCTAAAGGTCAAAAGAATGTAGCTAATTCTCATCAGAATCCTTTATATTGGTTACGTTTTACTTTTGTAAATAAATCAATTAATTAATGATAATAATAGTAATAATAATTTAAAAATAGTCTAATGATAACATTTATCTATAAATGCCAAAGTACTACAGCTCACCCTAGAATAATAAACCAATATGCCTATATAAATAACTCCATAATTTCTGTTTAGCTATAATAATTATTATTTTAATAAAAATATGAATGTTTGTCCTTTTCCCGAATCCTTTAATCCGCCTCCGGGATTTCTGTGTTTCCATTCACATCTCTATTGGCGTCCCTGTTCTCCAGCGCTCAGTGTGGCTCAGTGAAGGTTGATGATTGGCTGATGGGAGATGAGAGTCTGGAGGCTCGCGCTTCATACCCGTGTCCGTGTGTTTACACTCAGTTCTCGTGATCCAGACGAGCGACAGCGTCAGGACTATGGCGCTCCACAGATAACAGCGGACATCTCACAACTATGGCATTATGCTTAACGCTTACGGACAACTTGTTCTTCTCGCCGCTTCAGGAATAAAAGCTGCCAGATACTTTTGTTTTCGTTTCATTCCCCTGTTTTCAGAGAGAAACACGTTCTTTGGTTCAATGGAGTTGTGAATGAGATGAACTTTACGCTGATTGATACGTTTCACTACGGACGGGGTCTGCGATGTGCCTGAGCGAACATTTGGTGAAACTGTAGCCTTTACACATTTTGGGGAAAGTTCTGGGGCAGGTTTCTATTACAAACCACCACGGTGCCGTCTATTTCTATAAGTTTGTAAAGTTCGAGGAGGAACCCGTCTCTGTATTTCACACTATTTGAAGTATCCTTCACGGAGGATTCAGCGAGGCTTCAGCCGACTGGAGCGAGAGCACCTGGGGGGCGTTTGGCAGTAGCGTGACCGGGTGAAGATGCTCTCAACGTGGATACACCGCGACCAGTCTCCCGCCTCCCTGCTCGGTTTACTTCTACTCTGCTCAACCCTTGTGATACATGCAGGTACGAGCCGGTTAAATGTAACGTTAAATATTAAACACTTCCTTATACTTTCAGAATGAAACGTACGGGAAAACAGAAGTGCGTTATCAACTCAAGTACACTCACACACGCACGCACACACACACACCCAAAACACAGATAAGTTTAGTAATAATGAGGTCGTCAAGCAGGATTTTGGTCGACTATCAAGAATAAATGACGCCTTTTGATTCTCTTCAGAATTAAGCAGATGACTCAAAGGTCGCTTACAGTATGCTTTTTAGACCTAATACATTATAATATTGCATAAAAGCCTGCTCCAACCTTCCATGGGAATCATGGAAGAAAAATCCATTCAGTAATGGCTTTTGTTGATCCACTTTGCTAAATGTCTTTATGCATTATCTTTGAATTATAACAGGTGGCACTGTTCATTTTAAATATTAAACTTCTATCTATCTATCTATCTATCTATCTATCTATCTATCTATCTATCTATCTATCTATCTATCTATCTATCTATCTATCTATCTATCTATCTATCTATCTATCTGGGTAGTAAGGCACTGTACTAGGTAATAATAACTAAGAATATGATGAAGGGATGTGACTGCTGCATGTGCACTCATCTCGCTCTCTCTCCCTTCAGAGAGGAAATATTCTGTTGATCTCCTCTCTTTCTGCTTGCCGTGCTGAGCTTCCAAGCAGCGGATAAAAAGCAGAACCCCTGGTGTTCTTGGAGTAATTAAGGTTTAGCTCAATGCCTTCCTGGCTCCTGAAAGACAGAAAAAATAAACCTCGTAAAAAAAAAAAAGGAACCAACATCTGAGGGAAAGCAGAGATAGTGAATTCTGAATTATAGTGTGCTGCTTTAAACTCCATTCCTGTCTGTTATTTTGCTTTTCTGATTGATGTAGTTTAGGGTTACGTTTAGCACGTGAACTTGATTAAGAGCTGCTAGAAGTTTCTCTGTCTTTTTTTAAAGTGGGGAGTAATAAATTTAATGCAAAAATAGTTGATCTTTTTAAACAATGTTTAAAAGTTCATTCTTCCTTATGACTTTAGAATAGTTTGCAGGTAACAAAATTACATTGTCAGCAGGTTCATCAGAAAATCATACTGAAATTGATCTAATAAAATAACCAAAACTATTTGCTGACACATCTGACAAGTTCAGGATATTATTTCCCATACAGAGGAGAAATATTCACGAGCAGATCATGTTGTGATGTGTTATTGTTTCTGCATGAAGGCAAGCTTACCTTCTGTCTGACCTTAGAAGTGACGGGAAGCAATGAAGCGGGAAAGAAATCTCTCTCCCTCTCTGCACTATGGCCACATATGTAATCAGATTGACACAGAAGTGCACATTTGAAGGGTTTAGTAGATTGGTTTTCCAATGGGAAAGAGAAATTGGAAAGAAAAGGGACAGGATGATTTAACTTCAGATGTGGAAACGGATGTGTTCTGTAGTTTAAGTGTCCTTTCCTATAATAAACTTCTCGCAGAAGAGTCTATTATAGAAAACATCCAATGGTTTTATATAGATGCATCTGGGCCATTTGGCAGTAGGTACTAAAAGTAGTTTAAAGGGATAATTTACCCAAAAATGAAAATGAGTTAACAATTTTTCCTCACCAGTGTTCTTTTAAACGTTTATGACTTTCTTTTCTCCGTTGAACAAAATAGTAGATATTTTAAAGAAAGCTGAAAATCTGAAATAATTGACATCTAAAGTACAAAAAACAAATACTATGAAAGTAAATGGTTACAGGTTTCCAACATTCTTCAAAATATCTTTCTTTGTGTTCAGCAGAAGGAAAAAATCAAAGAAGTTTTGTAAATGATGACAAAATTTTCAGTTTTAGGCAAACTGTTCCTTTAAAGGTTTAAATTTAGATAAAAATGTGATTTTTACTTGGCATGTATGAGACTAGGTGACATGGTGGCTCAGTGGGTAGCACAGCAAGAAGGTCGTTGGTTCGAGTTCTGGCTGGGCCAGATGTAATATCTGTGTGGAGTTTGCATGTTCTTCCCATCTTCGCGTGGGTTTCCTCTGGGTGCTCTAGTTTCCCCCACAGTCCAAAGACTTGCGCTATAGGTGAATTGAATATTGGCTGTAGTGTATGAAAGTAAATTGTGTGTATGGGTGTTTCCCATTACTGGGTTGCAGATGGAAGTAAAACATATGCTGGATAAGTTGACGGTTCATTGCGCTGTTGTCACCCCTGCCTAAGTCAAAGGAAAATAAATGAATGAGTGAATGTATGAGACTTATCAACTGTTTTTATTACAAAGTTTAGGTTAGGTTAGACTTTTTTCTTCATTTCATACCTCATTTCCTGCAACAATTTAGTTGAAATTACTATAATATACATTTGTGAAAACTTGCCTCATATTCTGAAATAAGAATGTCCTGCAATTGAATATGTTTAGAGATTTTTTGGATAAACCTCACCAATATCATTGGAAATGTTTAGTTGCTTTCATGTGTATTCAAGCTTTTTGCCAAAATAGACCAGATAAACCTACTCTAAGAAATTGTCATTGTTGTAAACAAAAAATATTGTGGCAACTTGTCCCGCTCTCCCCAATACAGTAATTGGAAAACTCAACGCGCATGCATGAACCATCTAGATTCTACAGACAGAAGTGCTCCAAGTCTGTCTCTTGTTGAGACTGAGATGCCAGCACATATTTCATATCATCCATAAAACATCAGAGTCAAGATGGATAACGTTTATCTTCTCTCTCATTCTGTCCATTCCTGTATTCTTTCTCTCCCCCTCCTGTCTGTCTGTATTGTGGATGTGCTGAGCTCAGATTTCCTGTATGGTACAGCTCTCTCAGTGTTGACATACACATTAATTACCCAGACTGCCAGGAACCCACTTCTGGCTCCTTTGCCCCATCAGCTTTTCTCCTCCTCGATTGTGTGTGTGTGTGTGTGTGTGTGTGTATGCGTTTATTTGGCAGAACATCCCTGCATACACGCTTGATCTGAATCGACACGGGAGACGTGTGCTGTTGTATACGTAATGGAGTCGCACTGTCTGGATTTGCATGAACGTGTGTGTGTGCGCTTTGTGTGTTGGAGAAGATAACAAACTTTGACTGCTCTGAATGAAACCTAAACTTTTGTGTCGCATTGTTTGGGCTGTTTCAAGAGGATTAAGTTCAGGCCCAGTGGCCAGCGCTCCAGATAGAACAGTGGGCGGGTAAAGGTCAAGCTGAAGTGCCTAAGGTCAAGATAGGGGAGGGAGGTGCGCTCCTGTGTGCACATCATGTTTAGAGAGCATAACATGTTTGATCCTCCCAGTTAAGGCTGCTGGAATTCTCCACCGGTACTCCAGGGCGTGGGGGGATAATTGGTTATCTCTGAGAATAGGTCATCTATGGTCCAGTGTGCTTGCTGTGCATTGCAAGGAGCCAAACACACAGAATAGTTTTTCCACTATGCTACTTTTATGTTGTTCTCTTATATAAAAAGACATGATAAAGTTAGGCTGCTGCTGCGCTTGCATCTTATGTAGCATCTTATGCATGACACTGCGGTCTATAAATGAGTGGCACTAGTTGAAATAAGTTGAAATGAGTTACCTTATGTTTTTTTTTTGGACCACTGACCTACACGTCTTGCATATTTAACTATAAAAACTAGTTCTGTGTGAATGGCCGCTTACATGCACATTAGAGCAAAGCAGTGTAGATGCATTCATTGTTCTTCGGCTTAGTCTCTTATTAATTAGAGGAATGAACCACCAACTATTATAGCATATGTTTTACGCTGCGGATGCCCTTCCAGCGCAACTCAGTACTGGAAAAAAGTTTGAATACATTTTATCTGATTATTGCATATTTTTCAGTATGTAAATATGCCAGAAGAGCACAGTAAAACTTTATTTAGACCCCGTTTACACTAATATGTTTTAGTTTTAAAACACGTTTTAGAATGAAAGCGATCCGTGTCCACACTGGTGTTTTGCCTAGCATATCTGAAAAACTTTCCGTCCACGCTACACCGCTGAAAACACACATTAAGTGACCACACACACAAACACACTGGCATGCACTGCAGCGATGAGAGCTGTGCACGTCGGACTGTTCATCAAGGATCTAACGCTGGATCTAATCTCACTCTATTTGTTAAACGTGATATTTTAATTTATCTTGTTGTCTATATCTAACGACTTATTCCCAGACTTTGGTCTTTTAAATCTATTACTTGTTCTCAAGTAACGTGTTTTGGCTGAGCGCAAAGATAAGTCAATATATTAATGTATGTAACCTCGTACACTGATTCTGCACATTTGACTGATTGCTTGCCTTTATTTTCTATAATGTATAAACTTATTGTACGTTATACTTTTATAATGGCCATTATTGATAATTAAAACTGACATTCAGCAAAAGAAATAGTATGTTTCGTATTTTCAATGAAAATGAAAGAAGGCAGTTATGTTATAGGCTCCATTTTGCTATAAATATGTATACAATGAAGATCACGGTCATTTAAATATGTAGCTACACGATGCCTCAACATTTTCAGTGTCTGTTGTTAATATCAAAATGAAAATTGGCAGTTCCTTATATCATGTTTTCATTTTATTGTTAAAAAAGTGAAACACCATAGCCAGAGTGATGTAAATGAGGTTATAAAGTACACTGCTCCCTTTGAAGATTTACCCAACATTTCCGCGGGAGTTTGTTTTCCATATCAAACTGGCGAAGTCTGAACTTCAGGAAAGGATGCAATTCTGTATATGCTACTTAATATTGAGGAAAAAGCCCCAATCAGAAAGGCGAATGTCTGCAGCCCCGCCTCCGTTTTCAGATGTCTCCGTTTTCCCTGATCCACACTAACATGGAGCAGCAGCATTAAATTGAAAATGGCACCTTCAGCGTTTTCAAAAAACTCCGCTTTCAGCGCTCGAAAACCCCGGGGTAGTGTGGACGGATGCTGTAGCAAAACTTATGCTGTTAAAACTAAAACATATTAGTGTAAACGGGGCCTTAGTTCGGTTGAATCACAGCAGAGTTCATGTTCTTTCTTGGTGCAGGTTATTTGGGCAGGTGTGAATGTAGCAATCGCACTCAAGTGCCCACCAAAAGCAGACCAAAAAAAAAATAAAAATAGCGAGACCTCCTTGAAGGGGTGGTCTTGGTATGCTTTCAAACGAAACCTGGAGCAGTTTGTTTGTGGTGAGTACGTGATCTTAACTAAAACATGCAGTCCGATGCACTGTCCCATCTTATACCAACAATTTTAAACAGAGAAAGAGTTGGAAAAACATTACCTTATGGATCGCTGGTAATCTTTCCGGAAGATGACCATGTCACACTTTATCTAAATTAATTCACGCCTCCTACTGAAGTGACTTGCGATGCGCTTTCGCCCTTTTTTGCGATGCATTAAAGCATTGTTTTCCAGTCACAGCCATGCTCCATTCTCGAAATGTATAGTTTGTCTAAAGTGATGTATACAAACTCTATAGTATACTATGACCAGGGATACAATCAGCCAGCGCAGTCGTCCCTCCATAGTAAAAAGCAACATTTTGTGTCTGTTTGTTTACTTGCAGGAGTTCCATCTGCATTTTCCCGCACATTAACTCTGACCAATCGAAAAGCAGTTTTGGAAATATGTTTAATAACATCTGGCCAATGAGATGGATTTTGTCACATGACTGCATTTGGTTCTTTTCAACCTGTTCGGACCAAAGCAATCAATGGGGTGTGAACACGACCCAAAAACGGCAGAAAAATGCTACAATGTATCATTTGTTGTCCTTGGTCCAGACCAAATGAACCGAACCGAACCACAGATGTAAAAGCAATCTTAAAGGGATAGTTCACCCAAAAATAAAAAATTGGGTAATCTTTTACTGACTTACACTTGTTCGAAATGTATGTAATACATTGCTATGTTAAACACAGGAGAATATGCTTTGAAGAATGTTGAGACACTTGTTGGTAGATATTTACATCAATAGTATTTTTTTTCCTACTACTAATCATTACATACCATCAAGTGGCTATAGCATCAAACATCTTGTTACCAACATTCTTTAAAGCTCTTCTTTTGTGTTTCGCAGAACAAAGAAACTCATGTATGGAGTAAAAAAAGAGCTACTGTATAAAAAAACTCACTGCAGTGTTTGCAGTGACAGACACACTCCTGAAGTGCATACACAGAAAGCCTCATTCAGCAAAAATTTTGTATTGTGGTTTATTTAACTCAAATGGTCAATTTTTTTTCAAAATGCGCTTCGTATTCACACCAGTGTGGTCATCTGTGTCTAAAGTGAATGGAAACATTTGATACTTGTACTTGTGTCAGTATTAAATCTGTGCATTTGATCTTAAAGTAACATTAGCCCTATAAAGGCAAAGCAGAAATCACAAAATATAAAAAGAATTCTGTTGTAATATATATTTTTAATCTTGAAAGAAAAAAAAGATCATATCATGAAGAGATTTATTACCCTCCCCAATACACACTGTGAAACTCAGTTTTGAATGTAAAATCTACAAAAGGCAAAAAAGAAAAAAGGGTAGGAAGCAGCAAGCTTTGTAATTAGGTCTAGAGGAAGGGAAATGTGAAGGAAAGAATGCATGTATCGGTGAGAGGTCTGGCAGAGATCTGAACCGCCAGTCTTGTGGTGTGCATTAGCTTTATGGCCACTGTGGGAGGCAGAGAGAGGGGTGAGGAGAGGGCAATGGAGGAGATCGCTGGTTTTCCACTCACCCCCATACTGTATTATTCATCACTGTAAAGTGGCCCTCTTTAATATTTTAAAACAGTTTATGGTTGTGTCTGTGATCTGTTTATGATGCAATGGATTCCTGAAGTAGTGTTGGACACGTGTCGTCTGTGCGTACAGGTGTGTGTCTGTCAGCAGAGAAGGACAGCGCTTCTTTATCGCCTGACTTGATTACTTGCTAAATTGTCAGATGCCATTTTTCAGTTGAAGTCAGTCAGTATTCGTGAGAATATCATTCAAATGTATGAGATTAAACTTCACTGAGGATGCATTATATCGTAGTGTTCCATATGTTTCAAATTACACTTCAGATTTTAAAGAGCCCCTATTATGCATTATAAAAGGTCATATTTTGGTTTTAGGGGTCATCAACAACAGGCTGATATGCATGCAAGGTCAAACAACACTTTCATTGTCTTATAATATGCATTTATTTTTATCTAATTATCCCAACGTCTTCCATATGATTCGTTCAGCGATTTATTTGTTCCCAAACCCCTCCTTACTGCGATGCTGATCTGTGCTGATTGGTCCGATGACCCAGTCTATTGCGATTGGTTGACTGCGTTCAGCATGAGACAGAGAGAAATGCCCACCACCGCTTATCAACAAGTAGTCAGAGTGCAGAGTGTATGTGTGAGCCCAATGCAGGAGTGCATTAAAGCAATGCAGTTTAACACCAGCATCCTGCTCTATACTTAACCATGACACACATTCAGAAGTAATCCACACAGTGGCATAAGCTGAACTATTTTAAAACTTGACTACCACACATGTGTAGGAAAAGCTGTCGGTGGCCATAGCAACGACAAGCAGCAGTGGATTGTGAGCTTACAAACGCATTTAAATCCGTAAACAAAGCATTCGTATCAAAGCAAAGGTTTAAATTTTCCTGGGTCTGCGCAGCAACAAATGGGCGGGGCTTGAGTTCCGTATCGACGTCATGGCTAAAGATTCATTAACAAAACGATTCATTTGAACCACTCTGAGTTGACTCTTTTATAGATGAATCAATAGTTTTAGTTTTTAGTTTTCAGATGAAAGCCTTAGCTGGATATTTGACTTCACTTAGAGCTGTGTTACTGTATGAAACGTCATTTTCAAAAACCCATAATAGGGGCTTTTTAAATGAATATTGTATTTATTAAAGAAGAGGCATATCTAAATTGGTACATCATGTATTTTTAAAACCTGGTGCTTAATTTTGTGCACCAGCAGTCAGACAACATCTATCTGGTTTATATCTACTGAAGTACTTTTTTTGTGGATTTTCTGTTTCTAATACACAGAATGACCCATGCGTTTATTGTGGTTTTGTGTGTGTGTGTGAAGTATGAAGATCAGTCAGTTTCGGAAAGTGCAGCCATATTCATCTAGTGCTTAAAAGCAAAAGGCAGAGATAACGGGGAATCCAGAGAAATATATCTCGGAGAGATGTATTGAGATAGATGGAGCCCAGGGATTGCCTTTTAAATAGACTTTATTAAAAAAAAAGAGAGCGAGAGTGAAAAGTCAGGAGTCAGAAGCATTGGCATTCAAGCATCATTAAGTCCCTGGCACAGTCTGAGAGGAGAAGACAGCGATGGGGCGAGAGAAGGAGGGAGAATGAGGGACAGCGACAGAGAGCAGCATGTGATGAGCAGATCGTTGAGTGGGGATGTTTTTATTAAGGGTCTTATCGATGCCTGAAGCTCTCTGTATTAATGGTGGACACTTTTAATGCTTTGCCAATACTGAGTATGTACACTACCATAAATCTGGAACAAATAGGCGAGAGTGTGTGGGAGAAGATGGAAGAGGAGACTTGGTTTTAAAAGATTTATTACATAGCTGTCTGTAATACTTGATTGTGACTGGCACAGCATTGCATTTAGTGGGCATATATTTATAGATAGTGACCAGAAAAATGACTTGGTCAGATTTTTATACAGAGTGTGTGTGTACAGGTGTATATATATATATATATATATATATATATATATATATATATATATAGTCAGAGAGACAAATGTGACAAAGCTTTGTCAAAACTTTGTCGAAGTGCATAATGTTATTCAAAACATGTGCTTTAAAAGGAATTGATGAGATACATAGTTGGAGAAATAATAATAAAAAGTTGGCCTACTATTTAATATAAACGCAAGGCTGATTGCAAATTAATGGTAATATGCAAATGTATTTTGTTCCAGCGTCTGTAATGTTGGTATAGGCCAATTTTTTACTGCTTTATAACGAACTGGATCCTTTATTCTTATTTAAGTTTGCATCATTTGTTTAAGCTCAGATCAATATTTAATATGTGTGCATTGGTTTATTTATTTATTAGTTTGGTAAGAACTCTTGTATTTAATAAGAGAGTTTACAAGAGTTCTACTGGTTTTATTGCAATGTCATTGTTTTATGGACTTTGGAAAGGGGTCCTTGAGGGCCACGAAAGGTGCCTATAAATAAAATGTATAAATAATAGTAACTATAGCAAAATAAACCTCTTCAGTTACTGTGTGTGTTTTTTTTTCGAAATGAACCAGTTGATATTGAGCAATTCCAGCGTTATGGACATTTGAAGTAAAAATTAAAAACAAAAATTTGTAGAAAAGTATATGATAACAATATATTGAAACGTCTGTTTATATTTTCGGGCGACGCAGTGGCGCAGTGGGTAATGCTGTCCCCTCACAGCAAGAAGGTTGCTGGTTCGAGCCTCAGCTGGGTCAGTTGGTATTTCTGTGTGGAGTTCGCATGTTCTCCCCATGTTCGCATGGGTTTCCTCCGGGTGCTCCAATTTCCCCCACAGTCCAAAGACTATTTTTGCTAAGCTAAAATTGGCCTAAGTGTATTTGTGTGAATGAGTGTGTGTGGATGTTTCCCATTGATGGGTTGCAGCTGGAAGCGCATCCGCTGCATAAAACGTATGCTGGATAAGTTGGCAGTTCATTCCGCTGTGGCGACCCCAGTTTAATAAAGGGACTAAGCTGAAAAGAAAATTAATGAATGAATGTTTATATTTTCCAAAACAACTAATCACAGAATTATGGCATCATAAAAATATTAAGCTGTAAACATTTTTTAGATTTAAAATGAGGAAAATAAATGTGCGTTATGGATGTGACGAAAAAGTATGCAAGTTTACATCACACAACATACTTTGTAGAAATTCTGTGAATTAAACTGCACAACCCCTAAAATAATGCTAATCAATTGCATACGAGTTGGCTATACTTATTGCTAACATGAAAAAGGTAGAAATGGTTTCACTATTTTGGTGGCAAGGTTGACATTTGCATGGAATTGCTCATACTTGTTGAAATTAGTAGGTGAAAAAATGACTTTAAATTAGGCATGGGCTGGTATAAGATTCATGGTTCACAGGATTGTGATTAGTACTCTAAAATATGTTATTTTTAAATGTCTGGGTAAAAAACTAAAACTTTTTCCCTTTTGAAAAACATTACATTTTATTTTGAGAAACATTTAAAATATTTTGGAGCGGGAAACATGTAAGGCTAAAGAATTAAAATAAATCATTGACCTCTGCTGTCTTCAAAACATAGATTTCTTTACAATTTAAAATGGCATCTTTGGAGATCTTCTCTGCTGGAGATACTTTTGTCCTAAAAAACAACAACAAAAAAACTTTAAAAAATCTTACACATACCTTAGAAACAGTTTAACAGAAACGTTTGGCAGTTTTAAAACCTTGACTTTTCCAAACCACGGTATACCTTCAAAACTGTTATCGTCTCATGCCTACTTCAAATATACATGAACAAGAAGAACAGAGAAGCCGTTCAGAGAAAGTTGAGGGGGAACATTGTGTGTAAAGCAATGGGTGGATGATGGGAAAGCAAAGAAAGAGACTTTAATGAAGTCAGAGCGAGGAGTGGATAGATGAATGAGAATACAAGAGAGGGAGACTCTTCACCCCACCCGAGTTTACGGCAGCTGGGTGGTGGTGGTGGGTCGGAGAGGCGGAGAGTGACAGGGACTGCAGAAGAATGACTCGGTGGGGTGGCTTTGTGCCGGGCTTGAATAGAGAACTGAATGGGGCTCTTTTCTGCCACCGTGTGTGGGGTGTTTGTGGGGTGAAGGGCGAAAGGGAGGAGGGGTCGGCATGCTCACAACTCCTTTAGGCAGCGAGAGAGTGACTGACGGTGTATGTTTGTGTTTCCTATCTTGGATTTCCATTCATAGTCACACTTCTTATTCAATCCTCACAAACAATACTGCTAAGAGTGGACATGTTTGACTTGGAGTTTGTTAGGATTTACTGTATGGATGACCAAGTCTTTCATCTTAGATTCTTAATAAAGGTGTGGTCATATTATGGCTTGTTTCCACTGAGTGGTACAGTATGATACAGTTCAGTACCCTTTTATGGCCAATTTCACTGTTAAAATGTACAAAAAAGTGAACCGTACCATACCACTTTTTGGGTACACGTTTGAAAGAGTACCTAGCACTACAAAAGGGTACCAAAAGGCAGAACAAGATGCGCAGCTTAATGCTATTGGTTTACAGAGATATGTCACTAGCTCGTGTACAAGCCAGGAGAATGAAAACTAAGGAAGCGCCTCTTTTAAATACACAGTCGAGACATTACACCTAATAATATATAAATATAATAATGAGCCATGGTCGACCCAAGCTTAAACAAACCTTGTCGTCATCTTGATGAGGAGCCACAAAGCCAAGAAGAAGAGCAGAATCTACCCTGTGCCATGTGCCCCATAGTTGTTTACAAGGCCGTCTGAATTCGAGCGGTTTCACTTTCTCAAGAGAGCTCGCCGCACATTTGTATTTAAAATAACAAACTTCTTGAGCTGATGATAATAACGTGCATGTGATTATTGAAGTTCTTCTGACATCCGATTCTTTTAGAATTTGGACAAACGTGAGAGTGACGCGTGAAAAAACAAAGGAGAAGCCGGAAAACAACAAAGGAGCTAATGATTCTTTTAGCAACCTAAAACATGAACAAACTGCCATGTTTAACTATTATAATCACCGGCATCATCAGAGACTGTAAGGGGCTGTGTGTGTTCATATTGGTACCATTGGTACCCTTTTGGCAGTGGAAACGCAAGCCTGATAAAGGTGACCCGTACTGACCCGTACCGCACCGTACCTTACCACTCAGTGGAAATGGGCCTTTAGTGTAAAATTTTGAGAGAAGAAATGCTTCATTGGGCCAATAAACTTTCTGTTTAATGTAATTAATTCATATGACCAACTTGAAACTGCTTAGGCAATTTTTGCCCTCATGCAAAACATGCAATTCCTATTGGATTTACTGGATTTCCGCCAGTGAATTTTGACTGAGCACCGTTAAATGAGACCGCACCTTAACACCAACCTAATGACTCCAAGCTTTACACTTTCTCTCTAGGAAAGTTGCAACGCCTGAATGTTTCACAATGAGCCAGACCTGCAGCTGAGGCTCATGCCAAGCCAACAGTGTCTTTGGCGGACAGCCTTTCCCCAGGCTGCTGTGTCTGGCAGTGTTCGCCGATTGCTGCATACAGTAGCATCCAATCCCTACTGCATGACAGACATCTAGTACTCGCACTTGGTCTGTCAAATGATTTGCTGCATAGAGGACAGATACTTTAGATTTTGATTGATAGATGGATGGATGTAACTTTGGTCTCTACGGTTTGTTTCTGAGGCTGACTGGCAAACCGGTTGCTTGCATCAGGGTCTTGAAAGTAATATGTGAAAGTTAAAAGAGTTATAAAAAAAATGTGGAGTAAAGGGGCTTCAGCTCAGACCCCCTGATGGTGCCTGTGGGGGTTTGGGTAGCATGTCAGATTCCTTTCGGCAGGGGTCTGGCAGCAGTGGTGCCAGGGCCACGTGAATAGGTCTCCTGTGGTCCACCTGCCTTTGTGCTTCCTGCCTTGAAAGAGAGACCTTCTAAGGCCATGGAGATTTCCCTCATCTTCTTAGCCTTCAAAGGAAGTTCAACCCGGTCCATGCTTGAAGATTAGACCTCATCCAATCTGTGCTCTCACATAGACTACGTGAAATATACCAGGTTAAATCTGAGACTTGTTGCTGGAAATGATTTTGGTTTTGACAAAATAAAAATAGATTAAAAGGGTATAGTGTGAAAAAAAGAATAAATAAAGTCTTCAGTAATTGTTAAGCCCAAATAAAAACTGTGTTACTGCCCACAAAAATATTGGATACATCACTCCAGATTATAGTTTTCAAATGCATTATTCATTGTGTGTAATTATTCTGTCAGCTGTTCTATTATTACAGTATTTTGTTTTTGTTGTCAAACATATTTCAGTTGTTCTTTTAACTAGTTCATTGAGACTCCCTATCCTCTACTGTTTGTGAACTCCCTTGTGTGTTCTCATTCTTTCTAGCTCTTTATTGTGATGGGGGTTTGTGGAGTTGCCTTTTCCAAAGGCAGCGTGTAGAATCCTATCTTTCAGAGTTTAACGCCTATTAAGACTCCCATCTGCCCCAGGGGTAGAGGTATTTGGGGAGCTCAGGATCTCTGGGGGGGTTTATTAGGGTTCTGCAATGGTTTGCATGCTGCAGGGTGTCTCTCGGGAGGGATGTGGCATGTTTTACCCAGGAACACACACATGCTCACTCACCGGCTGGTTTTCAATGTCGAAGTACTGGAACGAAACGTCCCCTGTGTGTGTGGTGTGATGGTAAAGGCAGTCTGATGGTGTGTGACCAAAGAGTAATGTCCTCTTGTGGCGTCGCTTTAGTTTTCTTTGTGCCAGATGTAGAAGGCCACACACAATGTGCTTTTGTAGCAGAACAACTCTGACTCTGCCTGACCTGGAAAGGAGTATGTTGTGTTCGACACTCAAGAGAAGTGTATTAATGTTAATAAATATATCGGAGGTAAAGGGTTACAATGAAAGCAATGCAGTAAATATTTTTATGCACTAGAGCTGCTGCATAGCACAAGTGTTTGACCTTTACACAGGGACCCAATAAAAGGCAATCTTTACTCATCCAAAGCAGGTCATGTCTAGTTCATGAGGCCAGGATCCACAGTCAACGCCCTTGGTATGAGTGTTGTGGATTTTGGCTGCACCCTGACTGCTAGGCTTGTTCTGAAACAGGCAACACAGTGATGCTTAATCCCTGTGGAGTTTGTGTTGTTGCCACAACCACACCCTCTGGCATGACTCCCAAACCCTGATGCTGCTTTCCCACCAACAAGGTGCTGGTTCTAGAGCTGGCCTACAACATTCAGCCATCTAACGTATTTATACTGAAGAAAAAGTTGAATCAGAATAAAGAGGTTCGGTAAATCCTGCTTTTAGGGATGGGGCCCTTTGACTTGTATGTCAAATACAGTATTCATTAAAAACAACACTTCCTTCCAAGACTGAGGTAAAGGTAACAAATGACTTCGTTTGTAAGCTGTTTACACTAGAAATGTCTAATGCAGAGATTCAACACAAGTATATTTTACAGATATCACATGAATATTACGTTGCACAAAGCTAACAGACACTTTTTTGTTTGTTGCAATTTAACATCTTGTTGCATGTAGTAACTGAATACTTGGTCGCAGTCTTCATTGGAGCTCTTCTCAAGTATAAATACTATTCAATACAATGAACCCATATTATGCACCTCAAGTGAAACAGCTTAACAATGTAACAAAATAGATGCAAATGGCAACTTTAACTTTGAATACCTTGTTTTGGTGCTCTTCCTCACAACATAGTCTATAACAGTCAATTACTATGTGAGTGTTTTTTGTGGCTGTTTGAAAGCCACATCCACAAGAGCATTTACATTACACACACATAACTGTTATTGTCCATTTGTAATAAGATCAACATAGTCACATGATACATACAGGAAGCTAATGAAAGCTGCATTTACCTGTTGCCTAGTTGCATTTAACTATTACTTTGCTTTGTATTTTATACTTCTGCCCGAGTGATTGGCGTGACCCATCGAGCATGCCTTTTGTGTAGCCGTGCATTTATACTTCTGCATGCTGTTTGTGTTGCTGTGAAATAACACTTCCGAAACGCTAGCTGGCAGTATTTTTTTATTCCTCTGTGTTGAGTTTCTTCGTGGGTGTTTTGTTTTTTCTGAACGCTATCTTAATGTGCAAGTAACTAAATCTTACTCATTCTGAGGCGGGAACCGGTGAACGTGCAACAACTTTAATAATAAGGTAAACACAAAACAAAACTTTCCACCCGGAGCTTATTCATGGGACTCGACACTTGTAAACACCAACGAGTTTGCGTGGCTTTCGGTACCGCCTACACTTGTCAGCGATACCAAGCCAACCAATCACAGAGCTTGCGTCAGAGGTGTGCGTCAGCCTTGGCATCAGCCACAGCGAGGGCTTTGCAACCGCACGAAGGCTGCGCCGGATATAAAGCACTACAAGTTGTCTAGCATCCTAGTTTAATTGAGTTCCTTCTGGTGCTGTGCGGGCAACCAGGAAAATGATTAAGGGGGAACCAGACCTTGTGGCTGACCAGTTTCTATAATAGAGTTCAAGTCAAGTCAAATTGAGCTTTTTTGTTATTCTGCTACATGTGTGGAAATAAAGAGGAATGGAATATGGTGTCTGCAGGTTGAAGGTGCTACATAAACATAATCATGAATATAAACTTATCAATTAAGAGTATTTTTTAAAACTTTAAATACTGCAGCGGTAATCTAACTATACTAGTGTTGGAGATCGGTACCAATCGATACTGAAGTTTTCAAAACACCCATTTCCTGCTAACATTTGAGCGCTATGTGGATGATTGGACGTTGTTTACTGAGTGTAACCACAGAGACAGGGATACTGGAGTGTTTCAAAGTCACGTCGATCAGCTGGTTTGTATAAGCTGACATTCGAGGGGTCTGCTGTTATGAATCATGGCTTTAAAATGCTCTAATATCCATGTATCAGTAGCACTTAAATGTTTGTGGTAAATGGACGTTTTTAAAATCTCAGTACCGAATTCCAGTATCGTGCAACCCTAAACTATACATGTGTTATAAAAGGTTAACTGATAATACCAGGGGTATTGTTCACAAGGCCTTGCTTTGCTCTCATGACACGTTAATTTACTCCCATCTAGATTATCATATTATTGCTGGCATAATGTTTGGATTTTCTTTGTGTACTTGTATTTTTACTTACGCCCCCTCACCTGTTCCCCAAGCCTCTTACCCGCTGACGGGCAGATGGACGGCACGGCCGACCTCACTCTCACCTTTCTGCTCACTCAGCTCCACATCACCTCCCTGCGCCGATTAGCTGGTGAGGTGAGCACGACGCAGCGACTTGCAGACCCGATACTTTATGGGGACACCTCCTAAAAGCTGTCACGGCCAACAATTTCCCAAACCTTTCTACTCATCCAACCATTCACAATGAGCACAGTCCTTATGTCTGTAAATCACAGCAATGGGGTTGGCTAGCACCCTTTCACAGTGTGGCTCATGTTTACGAGGATTAAGGAAGCAGATGGACGGCCATGCTGACTGGTGTGGCTTCATTAACTCTCCTCGCGACCATTCTAAACTCCGCCGGCCCTGCACGTCTCGCTCTGGAGCTCTCCGAACAGAACCCAGCCAGACCTGAGGCCTGTGGGGAGGGGGAGCCGGACTGCACTCATGAAGGCTGTGAAGATGTTTATTGATCTGAAAGCTGAGATGTGGGCAGGGTGTTTCTACTTGATTGATTAATGTTGAAGTGAAGCAGTGGGACTTTTTTTAAAGAATGATTTCTGACATCAGGTTGTCAGACCAGTAGTAGGAGAATGTTTTTTTTCTTCTCCTTATAGAGTGCTGTGCATGGCGATTGGTATTCAGGGTTGAGGTAGATGGGACTGTGTGCGGAACCTAAAATGAACTCATATCAATGTCCAAATGTGAATACAAGTCAGCATTGGCAAGTATATGAACAGTTCAACAGCCAATCTCTAGTTGGATGGTAACTTTTTTTGCAAATTCAAACTGCCTGAGGCCGCGAAATGGTTTTGGAGATATTTTAAAATTGCAAAGACTGCATAATTATGTAAATATGTATTTAATTAGCAGTACTGTGATGTTTTGCACCAACAGTGAGCAAAATGCAGGGTTTTCTGCGTTTTGGAGTGGCTTGTCTCACAGCAAGTTTATAATAGTTTTGGATTTTTCATTAGTTTTAGTTTTTATTGTGTTTCAAGAGTTCGCACTTAGATATTGCTTGATAATAATAGCAGGTTTGGCATGCTGTCCCGGGAGAGAACCCTGAGCTTTGGAGATAATTGAGCCCGGGGCTCCCGTCTGGACAATGAGCATGTAAGGGGGGTACGAGATCAGGTAGTTCTCGAGAGCTTCCCCTGGTAAAGGAGGAAAGGGGGAGATGGGGTGGATGGGGGGAAAACGAAGATAAGGGAGTAGTTTTAGCCAGGCTACTTATAGAGTTTGGATTAATCTGATTGGCTTACTAGTGATTATAGATGAGAGACCAGCTGCGATCAATCATATCATGTGCTCTTTGCCTTTTTGTTTTCAAATTCAGTTAAAACATCACTATGATCTGAAAAGTTTCTTACTTTTACATTTTGCAACAAAGCATGATTCACTTATTTAAATTCCATTATGACTTTCTGTTGTAAAATAAATAAACGTTTCGCCAGTTTCTGTCATTTAAGCCTTCGGTTTACAGTAGGCTGTCATGAACTGATTGTGTTCGGTTCACTACATCACGCATATGCAGTATTATCAGTTCACCACTTGTGTGATGTTCTAATAATTGAATAACTCAGTATATAGTGGTTTATTATTTCGTTCGTTTTCGTTAACTATAATAACCTTGACTAAGGGCTGCATGGTGGCGCAGTGGGTAGCACATTCGTCTCAGCAAGAAGGTTGCTGGTTTGAGCCTTGGCTGTGTCAGTTGCCGTTTCTGTGTGGAGTTTGCATGTCCTCCCCATGTTCGCATTGGTGAAATTGTCTAAATTGGACTAAATTGCCCGTAGTGTATGTGTGTGAGTAGGTGTGTATGGATGTTTCCCAGTGATTGGTTGTAGCTGGAAGGGCATCCGCTGTGAAAAACATTAATTCCACTGTGGCGACCCTAGATTATTAAAGGGACTAAGCCGAAGAGAAAATGAATGAATGAATAATAACCTTGACTCACAAATGATCCATCTAAACTCCATCTCTGCAAATGCTGTGAGTTTGAGTAGATTATGATGTGTATGCAAGACATCCAATTGTGAAAATATTTAGTGCCGGTATAAATGACTATATGTGACTTTAGAGACAAAATTATATAATGATGTTAATATGCTTAAGTTAAAATTGTAAATCAATGTGGTTATTTTGATTATTTAAATAGGCAGTCGTCAAGACCCAAACCTAATAATTGAGTGATTTTATAAATGCAGGACATCTCAGAAGGCAGGTTCGCGTAATTAGGCAAGTCAATGTATAACAATAGTTTGTTATGTTGACAATAAAAAAATATAAATTGCTTAAGGAGTCTAATAATATTCACCTTAAATGGTATAAAAAAAGTATAAAACATATGCTGGCGGTTCATTCCGTGTGGCGACCCCTGATTAATAAAGGGACTAAGCTGAAAAGAAAATGAATACAAAATGGATATAAAAAAAATATTTCTTCTAGCCATAATAAAACAAGTAAGACTTTCTCCAGAAGAAAAAATATATCAGGAAATACTGTAAAAAAAAGCCTTGCTCTGTTAAACATGAAAAACTTGAAAAAGAGCAAAATTCATAAATTAATTCATTAATAAATCACACAAATCAGGGCGAATAATGTTGACGAATTATTCATACTTTATTAATTAATTATTAATACTTTATTCCCTTGGTTTTACATTAAGTATATAAGTAAATATATATGAACTAGCAACAGCAAATCATTTAGTAAATTGGCCATTTTTAAGAAATGTTAATATTATTTTCCTGTAGAATGATCGACAGCTGAAATGAGGTTGTATTTCATAATGGTCTCATTCTTTTGTACTAAAATCAGTCTCAACGTGTCTGAGTATTTCTACTGAAAGCCACACACAGTGCAGTTAAGCCCCGAAGCATAACCTTTTGAAAGAGTGCACAAGGTTAACCTAAACCTCTAACCCTTTTCATTTGTATGAAGTGTCGTGTTTTAACAGTAAACTACTGAACCTTGAGTCGGGACAGACAGACAGACAAGCAACAGCCCGTGGGATAGTGAGGTTTGACAGAAGATGTTTCTGGAAGGACAGACCCAAAGGGAGACTTTGTGTGTAAACTGTGCTCTGTCAGGAGAGATGTAAGGGCTGTACCATACAGTATGTCACTCAGGGCTAGACAGGTGGTGGAAAAAACAAACTGGCATGAAAGACTAACTTCTGTTATGGGGTCAGAAAATACTTTTGGTGGTCTTTAGGTTACCATCTGTCCATAACAGGGATTTAGGCACAACAAAGGCCTTATAGGGATATGGGAGGGTTTATTATTCTCCTGCACAGATTTTACTTTTGGTGAAAGTGACTTTACACTTTGTTAACCTTTCTCAATATACAAAAAAGGAATATTTTATTGATATTGTACTACATTTTTCTTAAGATAAAAGAATTGCTTGCTGTTCAGCCTACTTCGTAATAATTTATTTGATTGCCTTTTCTTTTATTTGCAATTATTTAATGTTTTTTTCTACTTAATTACTTTTTTATTCACCACTTTCTATTTTGCATTCTCACTCTTCTTGTATTCATTTTTTGTACTGATAAATTTGTATTAATTAATTTCATTTATTATTTATTAGGTTTTCATTTTTATTTATTTATTCACATGTATTATTGTTTCTATTTGTTGTTTACTTTTATTATGCTTTTATTTAGTTTGACTTATTAGTTAACTTTTACTTGTTAATTTATTATGTACTTAGTTTGCTCTTACTTTAGTTTATTTTAATAGAAATTTTTATTTATTTATTTTTAATTGACATTTTAATTAAATTTTATTTTTATTTTATTCATTTAATTTAATTCATTTAACTTAATTTCATTATTTTTATTTAATTTCATTATTTTCATTTAATTTAATTTAATTTTTATTCTATTTTATTCTATTTCTATTTTATTTCGTTTTATTTTATTTTATTCATTTCATTATTTTTATTTTATATCATTTCTATTTCATTTTGATTTTTCGATGCCATCAACAGCTTTTCTAGTACTAAATCCTTCTAAACACAGTTTTGCTCCCTTGTTTATCTCTAAAATGAACTGATGGTGAAATGGTGGAGGGAAAAGGGCATGCCAAGTCTTTCTCGGACTCATTTGCTGTTTAAATCCTCATCATGCAGGCTGTCAGCAGCAAATAACGATTATGTTGCTGTGTACACGCTCTTGTTATTAAGTGCAAGAAAGCTTTTGTTTCATTGATTCAAATTACCAAGTGTGACTGACAGAGAATAAGCAAGCCTTTTGTCCACCCACGCTTACAGTACATGCGCTTGCTTACAGCAGCGTTTATGCACATATTTGTTTGTGAGCGTGGTTAGGTTGAGTGGCAGTTATACAGTAGTGTAGAGTGTGTAAATCTGCCCTAAACAAGGCCGGACACATTAGTGCCACAATTTACGTATCTGTCCTGAAGGCACAGACGCATAGGAAATAATGACCCGCAATCGACTGGAGACAGTCGGGGAGAAGAATAGAGAGAAAGATTGTGGGAACGAGGATAAACAGGACATATGGAAACAAACCTCCCCGCCCTGCCTTCTCTTCTTCCCTCAATGAGAGGGCCAATTACATGACTATGTTTTACCTGTCTTTCATCTAGCGAGGGGAGCGGTGTTGAAATGACGGTCCTCTCGTATGTAATTACACTGAGACGTCCTGGAGAAGTCTGTCGCACCCCATGACAGAGATACAGCCTTAAATACCTCAGAGGACATAAAAAGAGTCATCTGACTCGTTTGATCAATCTGAACCTCCAGGCTCCTTCTGTCTCTTGAAGAGTCTGTATTGCACGGTGCTATTTTCAATCCAGGTCTGATGGTTTCTCAGACACGTTAATCCTTGCTTCTGTTTCACTTGCACACATGTGAGAACAATAGACTTGTCAAAATTTACTGGACAAAGTCACTAATAGTTGCAGTTTTCAAATAAACAATAACAAATTTGGGGGGTTCGAAAGACTCACCCTCCTTGCTGAAATTTGTGGAATTTGGCCCCTATATGAGCTCGTTTGTCTCATTTTTGACAGTATACCATAATAAATTGTAAAAAATAACTAATAGATGAAGGCTTTAAGACAACTTTAATTATTATTATTTAAATGGACTAATTCTGGCAGAGGAATATTAGCTGGCCCGTTTGCCATTTGCCTATAGGCTACAGTTTTTAATTAAAAACAAGTTTTAACAGATTCCTAATTGGGATTTTTTAGTTTTTTTTTTTGGTTTTTAATGATAGATGATAATAAATTTGCATTTAATTTTTTTTTTCAACAATTCCAATCTCATTACATTATACACAAAACTGTAATAACGTACAGTTTAAATGCACATTTGTAAATAAACATACTTTTTTGTAAACATAAAATAGAATGGTAAGCACTAGGAAATATATATTTTTTTACATCAAAAAGTGTACCAATGATAACCATCCGACAAGCAAATCCAGCAAAGACATATGCTTAAAATGTCACTAAAATGCAGTATTTGAACCTCATAATTAAATAGAAAATGATGCGAATAACTGCAAAAAGGTCCACATTTTGAGAAAAAAGAACCACCCCTTTTAATAGGCTGGCTACGGGCCTGGAGCATAACAAATTGTACCGTTTGTAATTAAATTTTTAACTTTTTGTAACTTTTTTACTGTTTGTAATTAACTTTATTGAATTGTTTATAAAACGAAAACTATGCAGTATTATTTTACATTTGATTATTCAATTACTGTATACCTGATTACTGTTAACCTCCTCAGAAAACAATAAAACTTAATTATTTAATTCGTATCTTTTTTTAAAAAATGAATTTATCTATGGTTTATTATCATCTGATGAAATTGGATTAATATCGCAGTATGCATTTCAGGATAAAAAAAATATTGCAATGTTCGATTTTTCCAATATCGTGCAGCCTACAAGAAACTATTTATTATAGTTTTTTATTACTATTTATTATTAAGAATTATTTACAAAATTGTAGCCGACAATCCACAGTTTTGCTCCTGGCTGTGTCAGCTTCAACAACACAGCCCTAAACTGTAAAATATGACCTCATTTACATTCCTGTGATGCTTTTTGTAGATTCCGAAACATTTCCCACCTGAACACAGTTTTTTTCCTAAACATGTTTTCCTAAATTGTTTGGTTTAATTATCACCTTGACAAATACTTTTAACATCATAAAAGTTCCACTGTGCAGCAAAAGACAGGAGCTATGAATCTAAACATTATGGTTTGTTTTAAACTCTTTTGAGGTCTCCAGGTCAGCAGTTCTTCAAAGGCAGGAAGGGTAAACAAAAGTTTGAGTAATTATGGTTAAAATGTATGATTTAGTTTCTTTGAATAGCTTATGTGAGGTAGATTGACACTGCGCTCCAGACTAACCAGCCTATAAATTCAGTGAATTCACTGAGCATACTGTAATAATAATGTCAGACCACAGTCTCCTGTAGGATTTAAGAGGCATTGATGTCATGTGTGCTCGAATGGCATTTCACCACAACTCATCCAAAGGTCAGGAAACAAAGGCTTCAACAAAAGACAGATTTGGAACAAAAGACAGATAAATATATGAAACAGAGAGGGGAGTTGATTAATGTTGCAGCTAAAGCAGATAAAAACATGGTCATGCAGATAAAAGTCGCAAGGAGATGTTTTTTGTGTGGAAAAAAAACTTACTGGCAGTGCATATCAAAAATGTATTTTTAATTACGTAATTATTTTTAATAGTAATTCAATGGTTTACTACTCACAGCTGCTCAAACTGATCCCGAGCTGTGACTTTTGTACTTTTTTGGCCAACTTAATGCCATTCACACCAAAGGCCTGAACAATAACTAGGGAAAATTATCAGTTTTTCATATTTTGTGATTCATGTTTTTATTTTTCATATCCCTTGCTTATTTATACTTTTAAATTGCATTATGGAACCTTGACCTTTCTTCAAACAACTTTTAACCATGATAATTTAGAAAAATAAAGATTTTTATTAGCATTTCTAATAGTTTAAAGTGATATATTGTCTGGCTTTGAATTGAATAGTATGCTATAAAAACCTTGTAATAAACTGCTAGTACATTTTCTGTTATTTTACAGACTTATTTCTCTATGTAAATAATAGGGCTGTATGATATTGAAAAAATCTGACTTTGCGATATTTTTGTTTTTATGCAATATTCAGTTGAAGTCAGAATTATTATTAGCAGAATTATTATTATCTTTTAATCCCAAATGATGTTTAACAGAGCAAGGAAATTTTCACAGTATGTCTGATAATAATTTTTCTTCTGTGGAGAAAGTCTTATTTGTTTTATTTCGGCTAGAATAAAAGCAGGTTATAATTTTTCAGTTCTTGTTCTTAGCAAATCATTTAGACTTTTGCTTCAATAAACTCCTAATTTGGTCCTTATTAATATTTATTAAGGTTGTTATGGTATTGGGTTACAGAACTTGTGCTTTATAAGTAATAATCAGTCAATATCTTAATAACATACATGCTAATAAGCAACTAGTTAATAGTGGGAGTTTTACTCTAAAGTGTTACCGTATGTATTCACTTTGATTGACGGGGATGTAGAGTAGTGAATTGTGTATGTATTAATGTTGTAATCAATAAACTACAAGCATAAATAAATGCAACATGGCAAAAATCCAAGTGAAAAAAACTGTGTGTGCTTCATGGTTTTATATATGTACTGTAAATGTAAAAAAATACACTGAAAAGTCAACTCAACATTGCATATCATTGCGATGGGATTATTGCGGATGCACACATTGCAATATACAGTAGATGCAGAAAGGATATATTGTGCAGCCCCAATAAATAATATCCTGAAAATAAACAGCAAAGGCTTTGAATCACTAAATATGGAGACTATAATATAATATAATATAATATAATATAATATAATATAATATAATATAATATAATATAATATAATATAATATAATATAATATAATTAACAAATATTTTTACAGTATATATTTTATCAAATTCTTCACTGTAAATTTATTTTAGTTGAATCCAAATAACTTTTCTAGCCATCTCAACTTACATCAATCAAACTGAATAATAATATTTAGTTAAACGTTGTATAACTAAAAAATGCTGAGTCCATATTAAATTATTAAAATAAGTTAAAACAACTTTTTGTCAATTTTTTTACAGTGTGTAAAATAAATATTTTAATAGGAGGTTGTAACAGTGATACAAAAAAAAGAAACTACATCTGCACAAAGCCAGAGCTTTCCCTATACATGTTTTTTGCCACAGTCTATAAAATTCTGTTAACATGGAGTTGTCTCCAAAATATTTGTGTACACACAAATCCACTAAAACTTAATCAATTATTTTGTAAGCATGCTAAATCAATATGTGTTGCTGTAATTTTGCCACAGAGATAAACAAAAAAACAAAGAAGAAGACTTGGAGCATGAGCATAAACATAGATGCAGCAATGTTTGACTAGGGTTGAGATGTGGGCTGATGACATCATTGTTTCCCCCAATATATGGATTGGCTGTAAATACACAAAATCAGTTTCATTATTTTACCCTCCCAGAATGGCGGATCCATTTGAACAAGATACCTACACAATACAATGATTTATATATATATACACTAAAGGTAAAATGGGGTCAGTAGGATTTTTAAATGCTTTAAAATAAGCTTATCCTGCTCACCAAGGCTGCATTTATTTAATCAAAAATACAGTACACATTGTAAAATTGTAAAATGATATTTCACTTCAAAATAACTGTTCATAAATAGTTTATAATTTCATTTAATAATTTATTCCAGTAATTTTTATGATGAATTTTCAGCGTTCAGTCTTCAAAGTCACTTGATCCTTCAGAAATCCCTCTAATTATCCCTTTAATTATTGTTGTTGTTGTTTTTATTATTATTATTATTATTATTATTATTATTATTATTATTATTATTATTATTATTATTAATAATATTAATATTATTATTAATGGTTGTATAATAAAAGCAATAATGGTGTAATAATTTCTTTTGAAACTACATACAATAGGAAATTATTTAACATTTTTTATAATTGTTTAACAATTACATTTTTTTTTACATATAATAAATGTATAAATACATGTTTAAAATAAATAAAATAAAAACAAACATGAAAAAAAACTGAGCCCAAACTTTTGACTGGTAGTGTATCACCGGATCACACCAGTGGCTTCACATTGATTTCTATTACTGATTCATTTTCAGAATATATTTTTTAAGCTCCATGCACTGTAATAAGAAAGTCTTACTGTTTTGGAATGATATTAGGGGAAGTAAATGATGACAGAGTTTTTAGATGAACCATCCCTTTAATTTTCAGTAATCAGCTCTCTCCCGCAGCACCAGGTTTCACTGACTGCTTCGCTGGATCCCAGCCCTGTTGAGAGCAGGTTTAGCTAACTGGTTCATACTCGGTCACCAGAGGATTTTCAGTCCTGGCTTTTAGATTTACTTTAAGGCTAGAGAGAGAGAGAGCTGGTCGAAAGGAAAGGAGGGTGGAAAAGAGGAATAGCATAGGGATTAGTGTGGTTTTGATGAAATGGTGTTGTCCATCTCAAGAGACCTGCACAGAGACTTATTATCAAATGGTGTCCGCAGGAGGGAGTTCACCCCAACCCCCTCCACCTAAGCTTTTTTTTTCATGCTCACTTTTTCCTCCTGTTTATTCAAGGGATTATAGACCCCTAATCTCTTTGAACCATAATTCAGATTAGATTCTGTATTATTTTTAGGGCCAGGCCTGTACCCAACCCACGCTCTTACCGACCATGTTACTCTAATAGAAAATTGATTAAAAGCGCTTGACCACTCCACCAGATTCCACGAACATGACATCAGAGTGATGATATGAACCGAAAGACTGCATCAATTTACAGCGCATGTATTTATCCTTTCACTGTGACACACTAAAATTGATTTTGTTTTTCACATTTGCACTTTTGCTTGTGTAAAAACACTGGCGTGGCTACAGGGAGAGCAAAGAATCCGAGATTGAGCGTGAACAAGCTTGCGCTGAGAAGATTACTTGATGTTGAGCTATGTTGTTGTGTTATGCATATTCCCCCTTCAGCATATTTTCCCCTCCTGATTATTACTGCATATGTGGCCTGAACTGCCCTGTGATTCAGGGGCACAAAACACACTAGGGATTGCATCGACTTTGACAGCATGCTGTTTACTGACCACTTGATGCTTATGTTGTGTACAAAAATGGCAAATAAGTTCAAGTCTAGTTGTTTGGCTCAGTGCAGTTTATATAAGTGTACAGGTTTTTAGTTTTTTAAGCCCTCTGAAAACGAAGTTGAGGTTAAAGGTGCAATAGGGGATTGTCTTCAGAAACTTTCTTTGTAATGCTGGTTGAAAGTCGCTTCACATCCTGATAGCAATCATTAAATGAAGTGGTCCAAATATATTTATCTGTATATTAATATTCTATGGAAGTTGTGGGGCCAAGAAAAGTTTGTCCAATCTAAAGTTTGGTCTTAAAAAGTTATGATAGGCTGTCCTACCTGCCTGTGATAAAATGTAATTTAATAACTCTGCTCACCGTATATTCTCGGATTATGGATTATGTCACTTGCGCATTCAGGGGTGCGGTTTAAACATAGAATGACTGGTAAACATCAACAACCTACCTTCGTTTCAAGCTTGATATTGTGATTACTATCTGTACAATAAAGTTTTCCCTCTGGTGAGTTCTCTCTAGGCCGTCACGGTTTCACAACATGGCATCACAGTGTTCTTGTGGGTTTCCTCTGGGTTTCCCCCACAAGTCCAAAGACATGCGGTATAAGTGAATTGGGTAAGCTAAATTGGCCGTAGTGTATGTGTGTGAATGAATGTGTATGGATGTTTCCCAGTGATGGATTGCAGCTGGAAGGGCATCCGATGCGTTGAACATGTGCTGGATAAGTTGGCGGTTCATTCCGCTGTGGCAACCCTAGAATAATAAAGGGACTAAGCCGAAAAGAAAATGAATGAATGAGTTCTCTATGTGATGTATTGTAGAAATGTTGTGTAGTGTGCGTCAATGCATTCAGAAGACGTGGATAGTGCTATCAGATCTCCTACTGTGCCTTTTAAGATATCAAGTTGATATAATCAGCAATTCTGAGGAAGAAATAATTACTGGATTAGTCAATTAATTTGGCATTAAATTAAGCATGTCCATGAACAAAACTGTTCTTGAAATTATTCTGCTTTGGGTTTGTGAAATAAGTGTTTCTTTTGGAATTATAACAATTTTAAACACAAAGGGCTTTATTTTAACGATCTAGGCACAAAGTCTAAAGGGCATGGCGCAAAAGCATTAAGGGCATGAATCCACTTTTGCTATTTTAAGGACAGAAAAATACGCTCTGCGCTCTGGTGCATGGTCTAACAGATTTGTGCTTATTCTCTTAATGAGTTATGGGTGTGTTTTGAGCTTAACATGCATTAAACCAATTAGAGTCTCATCCCCCATTCCCTTTAAGAGTCAGCTGTGTTGTGCCATGGCACCTTTGCTATTTACATGATGGACTTTGTAAGTGGAAAAACCGAATGGAAAAAACTGAACACTTCACTGGCAAGGAAACAGTTAAACAGACCAACTGCAGCGCGAGAATAAAGAATGAGTCTCCTTCATTCGTCCTCTTTACTTTTACTCTTTACTCCTTTACTTTCATGAAGTAAGGAAACGGTGGAGGCTCACTCCACTGAAGACATCCATTAGCCAACATATTTAATTTAGTTTAAGCGCAAAGATTTATTTCAAAACTATTTATAAATTAAGTTCTAATTTCCAGCAAACAAACAAATGAACAATAATAACAAAGTGTGGTCAAAAAGCTGATTATATCCAAACACACGTCTTTTTCTTATGCCCCATGGTGATGCATACGTCTCTAACATCCGACAGGTGGACAAATCTAAACTTGTTTTTATTAAAACAAATATAAATACGCATATAATAAATAATACTGCTAATAATAATACCATTATACAAAAGCAAACTGTCATGAATAAACGGAAAAAAAGCCCCCCAGACATGAAGAGTGCATGGAGGCAGTGTTTTTATATTTATTTAGTAAATATTAATTTTTGTAATATTTTATTCTTGTATTTTTTTCATATGTAGAGATAGTGTATTACTGAACATTCTGTGTGTATTAAGCATTTGAACCTGCGTAGGTGCATAACTAATGCTCTCTGCGCTGGACTTTAGACCTACTTTTACTTGGTCAACAGCGCAGTCTATTTCAGTTTCTCAGAATAGCAACGTGGCAACGATGTGCCTTAACACACCTCCTTTATAGACCGGAACACCTATGAGTCCTTAAAGTAGAGCAAATGGATTTGCTATTTAAACAACATGATGCAAAATGTGAAAACTAGAGTTGCACTAGTCTGAAAATAGCAACAAATCGGGCCAAACACGTCTTGCGCCTTATTGCACCGGGTGTATGATAGGGTCCCAAGTCTGTGCTCATTTTTCTGAAATCATATTACTGTTTTCTATTGTAATTTATTGTGTAATGTAGTTTGTTCCCATATTTCCAAATTTGAATATTCAGCATTCATTACTCTAGTCTTCATGTTACATGATCATTCGGAAATCATTGCAATATGCTGAATTGTTTCTCATTGTTTTCTTATCTTTATCAATATTGGAAATAGCTGTGCTGCTTAATATGAAGAATATTGAATGTTAATGACCCCAAACTTTTAAAAGATATTGTTAAACAAATATAAAATCCTAAATCTTAATGTGCATCACATCTGCAAGAAATAATGTTTGGTGGGAACAGTGTTGAATTCAGTGATGATTGCTTATCTCTCAAACCATTTATTGTTCAAAAGATGTGTTTGAAGCTGCAATGAGGACCAGACTTGCTGCACTCTCTCTCTCTCTCTCTCTCTCTCTCTCTCTCTCTCTCTCTCTCTCTCTCTCTCTCTCTCTCTCTCTCTCTCTCTCTCTCTCTCTCTCTCTGAGATTACGAAATACATCACTTATTCAGTGAATGTTTAGTACTGTGTCATTCTGGGGACATGTGGAGCTCTACCTAGGCACCTGGGATATTATGTAATTGCAGAGGCTCATCTTTAAAACAGCCATGGACACATACACACTCATCTGTCCTCTTCCACCATCTCTAACACACAATCCCCTGAAAGATGGGCTTTGCTTTTAGCATCCTCCTGTTGCTTCACTGCTTGTTTTATTTCCCCCCCACTTGTTTAAGATGAATTATGAAAGGAGAAGAGGAAGCAGAGTGAGTGTTGAGGTGTTCAGCCCCAGGCAAAGAGAGATACAGAGAGAGGAGACTTTGTCTTCTTCTTTAGCTTACTAATGCATCCATTCCCCCCGGACCCTGTAATACGGACCTAAGCTAAACAAATGAAAGCATGCACCAAACTGCATATTAGAATTGGTTTTATTGCTCATATGAGGGAGATTGAGGGGGCTGCTGTGTGTTTACACTAGCTTCCTCTCAGCCGGGGCTCGGCTCGGGCTGCAGTGTACATTTCATTATTCTTCCCTCCTCCAGGGATCGCCTGAGAGGATCTGGTGGGCAAGGCTAAACAGAGCTCAATTAGATTATGAGCTGGAAATTTTAGGGCGCTGACAGGTAATTGGTCACCACTTCTTTTAATATCAGCCTCCCAACTTGAGCGCATTGGTGATGTTATCCAATTTACATGCACTTGGTGTTTTTCTTTTGCCTCGTTCAGTTTGCTGATAGCCATCTCTCTCCCTGTTTATCATTCCTTTGCCCTCTCATGCTCTCTCTCTCTCTTTTTTTTTTATTCCTCACGTGATGTTTTCGAATTGCATTTCATGGTACAGTGAGATTAGAGCATGACTCGGAACGGCCTCACTCATTTCAAACTTCTGGGATGGGCTTTTAAGTATGCATGAGTCACAGTGGATGCAGACTCTCTTCTACTGGTCGCTGAATATTTTACTTCATAAAAGTTAACTACGGGTATTAATATAGCACATGTAGAGCACTGTATGTTGAATGTTGTACAGAGGATGAAACATGGCTTTGATTTGCCATAGGGAGAATTAATATTTGATTTTACTGTACAACATTATTGAATCTATAGCATTTACGTGGGATGATGCATTGCTTCATGGCAATGGAAGTGACTCATGGTTGTCTTTTATTAAAGTTTCTAAGCTAAAATATAACCACTACATGCAAATACACGGGTGTGATATTATTTGAGTACTTCATAGACTCTTAAAGATTTTCATTAAATTAAAAGCTGACTGGTGTACTCCACGGTGCATTAAATGGTCGAGCGGGTTTATGTGCTGTGATAAAAATAAAAATATTTTAATAGTATTTATACTTTTAATTCACTGGAAATGTGCTGTACTGTGATTTTCATATCCTCCCTGAGACGTTTTTCTTTTGTTAATTTAGTTTAGATTTCCCTGATGATTTCATTCTCAGGATTTACTAAAAAACGTTACTGTTATTTTACAGCTTAAACTGTTGTTATCATGTTTACAGTTAGTACACCTCATTAAAATCAAGTCAGTTCACACACTTTGCACATTCCTAGTAGAATGTGTGATCATGTGAAAGTAATGTATACTGATTTAATAATAAAAACAGTCTACTATAATTGTGCACATGGCTTTTTTGCAAAGTGGCGAGGCGCTTTTACAATTATCAAGAGAACGCTTTTATTATTCACCCTTTGAGCAGGACACTTGACCTCAGGTTGCATCTGGGTGACTGTCACTTCTGCTGAATTCAGCTAAAGTTAAATAACCTCAAGTATCAAATCAAAGACCTACCATTCTGTTGGAAATATAGTACTTTGTTCAGCTTCTTTTACAACATTTATTGCATTTTGCAATATTTATATATAAAGGAGCAGTTATTGAATCTTAAAATATTGTATATTTCTTGTTCCTTTAATGCATTTTGTTGAGGGATTGTTGCAGCATTTAAACAATGATCCTGCTGTGGTCTTGGTGAATAATTGTTAAACTTAAGTTACTATGTGTTCTAGCCAAGTTAATAAGTTAATAACTAAAAGTCAATTGAAGTAGGTCTGTTGGTGAATTATTGCTTGTTCTACCTTTGTGTGCTTCATGCATTGCTGCTCAAGTTTATTTGTAGTCTTTTCATATTAAATGTTTGTTAATGGTTACCAAGGTCACTATACACTGTCTGTCCAAAAAAAGTCACACATGCTATATTTCATTGATCCGCCTTAAGCTTTATTTACACACACATTCGCTGTGCCACTGTTTTAGTATTCTTCTGCAATGTTACACCATTTATTCCTGTCCAGAGTTGCGTTATTTTTGACAAGATCTGGTATTGATGACTGGAGAGTTGGATCACTGCACAAAATCTTCTCCAGCACATCACAAAGAATCTCAATAGGGTTAAGGTGTGGACTCTGATGTGGCCAATAATTTGTGTAAAATTGATGTCTCATTGTCTCTTTTAAAATTTGAGCCTGATAAATTCTGGCATTGTCCTGTTGGAATATGCCCATTTCAGAAGGAAGAAAAAAAATCTATCGATGGATTAACCTGGTCACTCAGTACATCCCAGTAGTCAGATGACCTTATTATTTGGACACATAACATTTCTAAACCTAGACCTGACTGACTGCAGCATTGCCAAATCACAGCATTGCTTGTATGGAAGGCACCAGGCATGATGAGTACATCACTTCATCTGCCTCTGTTCTTACCTTGATACATCCTTCATTCTGAAACAGGGTATATCTGGACTCATCAGACTACATGACCTTGTTACATTGCTCCACACTCCAATCTTTATGCCCCCTAGCAAATTGAAGCCTTGTTCCCGATTAGCCTTACTGATAAGTGGTTTTCTTAAGGCTACACAGCTGTCTAGTCCCAATCCCTTGAGTTCCCTCCACATTATGTGTGTGGAGATGCTCTTACTTTCTTGACTAAACATAGACATGAGATCTCTCTGTCGTTTTCTTTACAATTTGATCTCGCCAGACAATTAAGTGATCATTAATCTCGAACATATTACCACAATTCTTCCTTGAGGATGATGGTTCCCCATTTTCCTTTCCATTTTTAATAATGCATTAGACATGGATGTTTAAGAAATGAGAAGCTTCTCTCTGCATCATTTAGGGTTAAATAATCAGCTTATTACCAGCTGAAACACAATCATACATACAGAAATTTTGCTTAGTTAAATCCAGGGGGTAACATTTTGTTTGAATTTTTTTGGGGACTGGAAATGTATATATCCTTTATATGTTGCCAGTTGAGTATTGGTGTTTTATATTAGGAATAATGTGCATCCAAGAGGTTGTTATCACAGAACAAGCCCCACAGGCTTGACATGAAGCAATGGGCTGTTAAGAGTGAAGGGCATTATTCTGCAAAAACAACTGTCCTGGATGTACATTATCCTGCTTATTACACAGATACTTGCCACAAAACATTAAATTAGACATAAAACATTGTTCTGTATTTCTTAAATTGATTGCGAAACTGACCGAAAAAAAAAACAGCTGACGGAGAATACACTAACTTGCACATTATTCAGTCAAAAGATGGCACCAAACAGTCAAAAATACAAACCTGACAGAAACTAAACTAGCTGGATAAAGCATAAAGCACACACTCGAGAGTGTTTAGAATCAAATTGAGTATTCCAGACAGCCCTGTGCATTATTTAGGGTTAAATAACTAGCTTATTGCCAGCTGAAACACAAACTGTATGATTTCCCAATGGGTGACTTTTATCTATTTGCTTAGTATTTGGTTACACACACACACACACACACACACACACACACACACACACACACACACACACACACACACACACACACACACACACATATATATATATATATATATATATATATATATATTTATTTTATTTTATTTTTGAATTTTTTGGAGACTGGGAATGTGTATATATTCTTTATATGTTGCCAGTTGAGTATGGGATATGTTAGGGATTAACCTCCAAGAGATTGTTATTGCTGAATAAAGACCGACAGATTTGACATGAAGCTGTTATTTAAGACTGAAGGGCTTTATTCTGCAAAAACAACTGTCACAACTGTACATAATCCTGCTTATTATACAGCTACTTGCCACAAAACATCAAATTAGGCATAAAACATTGTTCTGTATTTCTTTAACTGATCGAAAAATTGACAAAAACAAAACAGCTGATGGAGAATACACTAACTTGCACATTATTCAGTCAGAAGATGGTGCCAAACAATAAAAATGCAAACCTGACAGAAACGAAACTGACTGGATAAAGCATACACCCGAAAGCGTTTAGAATCAAATTGAGTATTCACAGTCGTGTAATATAGCTTTGGGTAGAATAATATTGACCCCGCAGCTCATGAGTCAGTGACACTACCTAAAACTAACTGACATGGATCAGGCATGATTTTTCTGACCACACCTCATTTACCCCCATACATCTGTTTGTACTTTCATTGTAAATTGATTGCCCCCTCTTACCTCTACAATAAACTTTCATGTCTTTTCTGAGCTGCCCCATGGCCAAAGGCCCGCTCAAGCCTGCTGTGAGTAGCAGTCCTGGGTATTGCTTTAGATGCCTAAGTGTGAAGAGTCAGTTAATACAAGACCCCGGAGATATGTAACATTCATATGACAGGCTTTTCTCTTAATAGCAGACAAACGCTTTCAAAAAAACACGCCCATTCCACTGAAATAGCAGGTTCATTGGCCCTAAAAGGTTTGAGAGCATCCCACTGGGACACTTGGATATCATATTGGTTTGAGTGCGTGGGTGTGTGAAAGGATGTGTGTGTGTGTGTGTGCTGGTTGTGGTGCGTATGAAAATTATTGTGGACTCATATTGGTTTTCTATTCTCTGGTGCGTGCAAATTCTGAGTTTTATTATTACAAGACGTTTGCATGTTTGCTAGAGTGTTGGGGTACAGTAGAGGCTGTTATTTCACCTACAGTATGTTTTTTTGAAGCTCTTACTGGGAAAAATATTTTCAGCCTGCATGTGATTCAACTATGATTTCGCAAAGCGATTATGGGCGCTCGTGGAAAGATAATCTATTATGATTGACTGCAATAATCTGGGCTTTCAGGAGGGTGGAGGTCTGAGGGGGGCCAGGATTGGTGGCAATGTTTTCTCCTTCACTTCTGTAGACCACCCAGACCATGACATCATCCACTCGAGCCCCCATATGTTGCTTTTGCTCATGTTAATGACATTCGTAAGTGGATTTATGCACTCTCTCAGATTTTGGCTTTAGTAACGGTCACAGTGTTGCTGTGGAATCTGCACGGATTTGTCTATAACAGCACACTCGTAGATAAAGTGATTTGTCTAAAGCACCTCATGTCATTTGTCTCTGTCCTCTCGACTAAGCTGGCTGGCCTGCTCTAATTGTGTTTGGCTTTGTTTTTAAAAGGATAGTTGCACCAAAATTTTAATTTACTTACACACATGCTGTTTCAGACCTTTCGTCATGAGCGAAAATAGAGATTGGTGCTTTCGGCCTTCCAAAACAACTTAAAATTACCTTAAAAATGTATATGACTTGAATTACATTTGAAATTTTCTGTTAATATCATGATAAGGGAAGCAGATCCAAATTTAAATCATTACTCATTGATGATTATCAGTTATAATGAGCATTTGAGAACCTCTGCTGGATCATGGAGTCATAGGTAGGGCCAGACAGAATCTGTGGACATTTTTTAATATTTCTGCCCAGAATTTTTTTACAAATCTGTGGATTTATGCAGAATGATTTTGAAAGTATATCATAACTAAAACTTATAGCTAAAAATAATACTTTTGTATCTTTTATTTAATGTTAAATCCAATTAGATCCACTTAATTGGTAAACAAAGCAAGTCTCTAATATAATATTTCAGAAAACATTACAAACTGTACTGTAGATAAATCATATGAACACTTTCATATTTGTCAATAATATTAGTAAAATTTATTTAAGTCTGAATTAATATAAATTTACACACATTTACACAAGTAAATAAATAGACACAATGATGGTATTTCGTGTGGGCCTAGTTATTGGCCATGTACACACTGGAGCTGATTTTTCAGTTGTCAGTTTTCCATTTAGTCTTTTTTTGTACACACACAGTTTAGCATTTTACTGTACTATAGTGACGTAAAGCGCATTTCCAAAAATTATACGCAGAGATTATGGATTTGAGCCAAATATCAAGTTTTAAATTATGTATTATCACAGTTGTCTCAGTTATCTCTCTCAAGTTTGTTTGTGCAGCGCAATAAATGAAAAGGATCGAGGTTAGGCTTGACTCATTAGTGTTGCCAGATATTCCTAGGTAAAAAAGAAAGTAAGAACAAGTCCTTCATCAGCTTAAACTGACATTCCAAAATATTGTGCACTAATCTGCACTTTTTTTTGCTTTATTCTGCTTTATTAAAAACATAAATTGCTTTAGTCCAAAAATGCTTAATAAGCTTATAAAATGTGGACAAGAGCCCAATGTGAGGAGCAGCCTTTTAAACATAAACAGAGCACAATGTCTCTGTGGTTAGTGGTTTAGTTAAAATTGCAGAGCAAGTCTTTTGTCGCTTTATTACTTGAGTATATGGCCAGTGAATCAAATAGGTTTGTCAAGTCATTGAGACATGTATTATGAAATTAATCAACCAATTCACTTAAAACTTAAAAGTGTGTTTGTTTATAAATTGGAAATGTTTTGACTTACTCAATAAAACACTTTATTCAAGTGACAGTTAATTGAAAGGTCTAAATGGTAGAATGACCTAATTCTGTAATATATAAACAATTATATTTTTATGAAAATTTATATTTGATTTTTATTGATCTATATTTTGACAATGATCAGTGTTGGGTAAGTTGCTTTAAAAAAGTAGTTAATTACTGATTACACAATTAAAACTGTATTTAATTTGCTTTTCTAATTGTGTGTATCTGAAATTACTCAGTAATTTAATTACTTGACTTAATGCTGCTTAAAACTCCTATAAATGTAAAAAAATGCATAGACAGTTCAAATGTAATTCTTCAAATCTGTGTCAAACAGGACATTTAGCTTTATTTAAAAATATATAGTTAAAAAAATGTTAAACTCTATATGTATCAATTCATAAAACTTTTAAAGTAGTGACAACATATATCATAAATAGCATACTGTCATTCATGACTCCGTTCATTGTTTCTTAAGCATGTGCTATTATCATGACATGTAACATTTAGTCGATAAATGTAACTCGTTCATTCGTTCATTCATTTTCTTTTCGATTTAGTCCCTTTATTAATCAGGGGTTGCCACAGCGTAATAAACTGCCAACTTATCCAGCATATGTTTTACGCAGCAGATGCCCTTCCACCATCCATACACTCTCATTCACAAATATGCACTAGGGACAATTTTAGCTTACCCATTTTACCTATACCACGTTTTTTGGACTGTGGGGGAAACCGGAGCACCCAGAGAAAACCCACGCAAACACGGGGAGAACATGCAAACTCCACACAGAAATGCTAACTGACCCAGCCGAGGCTCGAATCAACGACCCACCCACTGTGCACCGTGTTGCCCCTGAAAAATGTAACTATTCTGCAAAATATAATTTTATAACAAAAAATACAATTGCTTTGCTACTCTGAATTTACTTACAGTATTTAAAGGTCCCGTGAAGTGCTTTGAAACATGCCTTTTTATTCTATGTTTGATGTAATCTTAACCAAAACACGGTAAGAGTGTGGGACATAGAGTAGCTCCTTCCTTTAAAAAAAAAAACAGCCAATAGAGTTTTGTTTTATTACAGGTCTGCCATTGAGAGTGGTTGAGCTCAAGTGCATCAAATGAAAGCAAATGAGAACATCTTGAAGGGGGCGGGGCATGTCAGATAATTTGATTGCTTATGATGTGATGAGAAACTGTAGTATGAGTTGACGTGAATAAAACTGTTGGTCCTAGGGCTGGGCTATATTGCAAAAAAGGAATATCAGGATTTTTTTTAAACCACTTTATTTTAATTAACCAACATTACTAAGACAAATTTTTTTATAGACAAAAACAAAATATATTTAAACTAAATATCTTATCTCTTTATTATAAAATAAACAAAAGTGTTAAAGAGACTCTTAAACTTGTGTGCAATGGTAAAGGTAGATCAACATCTGTAAGGTGTGAATAATAATAATACAGTAGACATCAAACTCTGTAAACAAGCCAAATTATGATAATCAAATCTGAGTTTTTAAGTAAAGAAACCAACCATCATTATTCAAATATACAGTATATTGCATGATTACAGATTGTGAAGTTGAGTGACTATTTTACCCTTTATGCTAAAAAATCTTTCAGATGGGGAGATAGTGGCTGGGATGCACAGGAAAAGAAAGCAAAAAGCCGCTCTGGCGACATCCTTACATCTTTTTTATTTACAATCTCCTCACTGCTGCTATACAGCACTCATTTTCGCATGTGTTGTTATTCACCATTGTCTATGGCGTCTCTTGTAACTAGGCGATCATCAACTGTTTTCTCAGAGGATGACAAACGGACAAACCGTTGCTGCAGCTTCGATTTAGATATCGAATCTTCGATTTAGATCGAAGTTTATGAAGAAAAGTAAAAACCGATGCAGTGTTTGGATGTGTTGCGTTTGTCTGAGGTAATTAGTCTATCCATACAAAGTGTGAAGCAGATTAATTAGGTCTACTTAGATGAATCGTGGTGCGCTCGCGGCATTCGGAAAAGTTTAGATGTTTTTTAACTAGATGTGCCTAGAAAATGGACATGCGTCACGTGTGCGCTGCGCCGCGCAAGTCGTGCTTCTCCATTGGAAATGACAAACTTACACCCTAAGCTTATTGGCATTGCTTTCGAGGTGCGCGCTCAGCAGCCACATTTTAATAAAACTATTGAGCTTCATACCTAACTTTTTTTTTTAATCATTATTGACAATGGTGTTTGGTCAATAAATATCGATACCGATTTTATCGTCCAGCCCTAGTTGGACCAGTTTGGTGGAAGTGACAAACTAGGGGGCACAATAGCTAATAGATATCCTTAAAACGAATAATACTGATACTAACAACTAAAAAAACTATATTTTAATTTCATGGGACCTTTCAGATAGTATAAGTATGCGTAATTTAATTACTTATAAATATGAATCACTTATCTAAATTTTCAGTGGAAAAGTAATTTATTTACAGTAGCTAGTTACTTTATAACTGATTACACCTAACAAACCAAACAGGGGAACCAAAACAGTTTTTTCAAAATGTCTACTCTCATATTCCACAGCAGAAAGTTAGTCACGCAGGGTTGGAACGACCTTAGCATGAATAAATGACAACTTAATTTTTGGATGCACTATCCCTTTCATAGTCATTGCGCAGGAATTAATTTTGCATTCCACAGAAGTACAGTTATACAAGCTTTAAATGGTGCAGAGCTTAGGAAATAAAGACAAGATTTTTAAGATGAGCTATCCTATTAAGTCTACGTTCACTCTAGTCTTTTTGCTCTTTTTAAACTTTGCGCTGTTGGTCTTTCCAGCTCTAATTTAGTAATAATCAATATTCCCTTTCTCTCTTATGCAGGTCAGACTCAACCTACATCATTTTTCTCTTACCTTTTCCTCATTATTTCTCTCTGTCTGTCTACACTACATCTCCCTATCCATCTGTCATCCTGTCTTTCTATTGATTTACCAACTACATTTAAAACCCAGGCTGTAGTGCCGTTGTACCATGAAGGCTCCTCTATTACACTCCAGCCTAAAAAATCTAGACTACAAGCTTAGAAATAGAATAAATATGGCCACGAGGTACAGTCCTCCTTCTTTTCTGTCTTGTTTTTTTTTTTTTTTGCCCTCTCCATCTCCGTCTGTTCAGTCAGTCGGCAGGCTGTTTGGCTTATACCAAGCTCTTTTGAAGGTAAATCTTATGTCAGCTTTTGGCCAGAGGGACTGAGCTGATGAGAGGTCTCTTTATCATCCTAATGGGACCCACATAGCTCTGGGCTTGCCTGCATGCGGTGAGGGACCACGGAAAGCTCTGCGCTGCCCCAATCTGCTCTGGAGACAGTGTCCATATGCAGTAGTGCTATCTAGAGAACACTGCTGCACGTAAACCGCTGACCCAGAGACAGCCTGTGATCCACACAGCATGTCAGAGCTGCTAATATTGATGTGCTGCGAGAGGAATAGGAAAATTATGTAGATGTTCAAGGGAAAACTTTGCAAGCAACAAATACAGAGATGCTTCAATTCATAGAATGGAAATCTCAGCACATGCCCTTACAAACAGGGTCATGGTTTGGTTGGCTAGCATGACCTTATTAGCCTCAACTGATTGGTGGTGTGATCATCATTCTCGAGTTAACGGCTGTTCAGAATTAGCTGTTTATTCTGACAGATTTTTTTTTTTACTAAAACACACTATGGTTCAAAAGTTCAATAAATGTAAGATGTAGCATTACAAATTAATTTTTTTTAGATAAAAAAATATGCATTTTTAAATATTTTTTTTTATAAATGAATAAATTTGAGTCATTTATTCATGTGATGGTGAAACTGAATTTTTTAGCAGCCATTACTCTAGCCTTCCGGGTCACATGATTTTTCAGAAACCTCTTTAATAAGCTGATTTGCAGGATTATTGAATTGAAATGTTTAAAGTTGAAGTAGGAAGTAGGAATTTTTGTATTTTGAAGTAGGAATTTTTGTAAGACTTGTAAGAATGTTTCTCTGCTGTGATTTTTATTCAATTTAAGGTTTCCTTCCTGGTTAAAATATACAATTCATTTTAAAAAATGACCTCAACTTTAGAACATTCATTAAAATTTCATATACATTGTAAAAAACACAAGAATCTGGGTTTTTTGCTTGGTCGTATATAAGGAAACATGTTATATTGCACAAATGTATTTAACATTTTTTTACTGAATGATTATTTTCAAATGCAGTCAACATTCAGAACATGCAGGCTCATGATCTAATGATCTGGACTAGTAAACCAATCCAATATTAAAGTCTTTGCTAGAAAGTGATAACAATTCAAGTTATATTTTGATAGGTAATAAAAGAAACATAGGTTCATTCTGAAAAGATATAGGGATGTAACGATTCACCTGACTCATGATTCGATACGAATCACGATACTAAGAAATTTTCTTAAATGCTACACATTTTTTGCAAAAAATAAATATATATATATATATTTATATAAATAAATAAATAAATAAATATATATAATATAATATATATATATATATATATATATATATATATATATATATATATATATATATATATATATATATATATATAATATATATTTTCTGCCGGAACGAAATTGCTATTTTAAAAACAAATAAATTCCAAAAATAATAATAATATTAATAATACAAACTAAAGAAGACTCTTTAATATAAACCAACTAAAACTGTGACCATGCTGGGATTTTACATTTTTAAAAAGTAATATCAGCATATCTATGTTGTCTGGCATAAGCTGAGGTCTTTGCACATTTACAATGTCTCCTGCTGATGAAAAAACTGTTTCACTGGGGACTGAGATGGTTGGTGTGGAGAGGAAAGCTTTCCCTAATCCAGAGAGCAGTGTGTTTAGAGGTGGTCAATAGGCTCTCTGCTCCAGGGGACTGGCAACTGGCTTAAAATACTGGGTGAATAATAAATATTACTTGTATAAATGTCATACTTGTATAAGTATCAGTGTGATACACTTAAGAAGAAATATTCTTGAACGTTTTAAAATATTCAATAATAATAAGCAAATTATTAAAACATGCATGAATTAATTAGAAAAGGAGAGGGTAAAACTAGTCTAATACCTGGTTCTGTAACAGAACTTTCTCTTTCAGTCTGAAAAACATCTTTACACGTTCGATATGAAAACACTGATGCACCGTGTGATCTCCGGTTGCACTCTTTTGAGCAAGTGGAGATGCAAATCCTCGGGTCAGCTTGGTTTGGCTCATTAATAGTTTTTTTGCATATAGATGTATGTGACAGTAGTTTTTTACTGTGCTGACGGTTTATGTGCATCATATTCGTGGTTCTGTTAGTGTAAGTAAATGTCTTTTCGCAGTATTTGCACAGTTTGTGTTTGTCTGGTGCACTTCACAGCTGCTGACCTACCTTTTGTTCGCCGCTGATGTGCAGGTAAAGCGAGCCTGTGCCTGTAAACACAGCGCCCCCTCTGTTCAAAAAATTACCACGTTTTATTCAACATTTTTACCTATTTGAATCGTCACATATTTGAATTGATTTTCAATCGACTCACAATGAATCGTTACACCCTTACGTAGCACTATAGACACTTCTGGAGAACTTGAATTATGTAGCCAGACATGCGTATGGCTGCATTTTGTCTTTAAACAAACGCTACTGGGCGGTGCGACCGTTCTATTTTGCGCTTTCCAGCTTACTTCCATATGGATGGCTTTTCCACTGTTACCAGTTTGTCCAGTTAGCTTACTATGTATTTCAGTGGACTTGAGACAAAGAGAGGAGTTGGCCATGATGACGGGATTCGAGTCTGGCGAAGAATGGTTCCATAAAGTGGGTAAGACAAAAACAGAAGCCAAAAAAATAAAATAAACAAGTAAATTACAGGATGAGAATGTGGTAAAATCTGAAAGCGTGGTAATAATCAAGCGAGGTTCTTTTTCTTTTTCTGGATTGCTTTTTTAAACTGTTGGTTGGGTTTAGGGAAGGAAGAGGAGGGTGGGTCAGTCTACCGATCATTCAGCCTGTCAGTCGACAGTGGCCTCTGGTGGATTTACCCAAGAACAGCGGGCACGAATGGCACTCGTGAGAGAAATTTGAGATCTGAAAAAGCGTACACAGCAGCCTCTGGTGGATTCGCAGAAACAAAAACTGCAAAAAAAAAAAACATGCCTCCTCGGATGCATTTGGCCCTCTCCAGAAATGTATATAGCAATACGTTTTCAGAATAGACTTTTCTAGACATCTATGCAAGTGTTTTTGATGATGGATGAGACTGCTAACTGTTAGCTTTCTTCAGGTATTAATGACCTGCAAAACACACCAAAAAGTCCCTTAAAAATCGACAGACTGCTAATGAACCATCACACAGGGCTGTGATAACATGCTCAGCATGATTTCTCAAACTGAGTTGGCATTCACTGCCACTGTTACAGAGACTCAACTCCTCGCCCAGTGGCCTGGCTGAGTGGAAATGAGTGGAAAAAGACACCGTGAAGGAGGGAAGAGCAGCTGAAGGAGACGAGAAAGAGACAGGGGACGTCATTGCTTGTTATCGTCATAGCAGACATGAGGACTCGTCACGCCAGTCGCTCTGTCTCTGCATTAGAGAGGAAAACATTCAAGCCCAGGGCCCCGGACATGTGACAGGACCAGTCTTTCTTTACCACAGCTCCCAGTAACACACTGTCACTCTCTGTCCATCACTGATTTCACACAACATGCGCTTCGCTGTACGTCAGGCGGAGGGCTTTCTTTTCACAGGACCCCTGATAATATGCTTCCGATTAATAATGCAGCAGAACGGTTTCAAACTAAATTGATCAAACCCTGCTGCCAAAATATAGTTAGTCAGAGGAATCAGATCAGCCGTGACACATCAAATGACTGGCGTTCTGTGAAGATTTGGAAGCCGATTACAGTTTTAGGATGTTTCATTCATCAGAGGTCCACATGTTTTCCCTCAAGTACAAATTTTGTGTGATTTTGACTTTCAGCATGAAACCGTGCATTACATGCAGTTTATTTGAACCCATATGGAGAGTGGATTAAATGAATATTTTGTGCTGCGTGTTTTAGTGTGAAGTGCAGACCTTTGTTCATTTACATACAGTATATATGATCCACTTTTCAGTGTTTTGATGCAATGGTTGCATTTTAAATCTTTAATATTGTTGTTGTTGTTCAGAAATTCATTTTATCCTAGTGAAATAATACAGTTTCAGCATTTTATATAACAACAATAAGAGTTAGCAGCACGGTGGCTCAGTGGTTAGCACTGTCGCCTCACAGCAAGAAGGTCGCTGGTTCGAGTCCTGGCATTGGTCAGAAGGTATTTCTGTGTGAAGTTTGTGTGTTCTCTTCATGTTCGCGTGGGTTTCCTCCAGGTGCTCCGGTTTCCCTCACAGTCCAAAGATTTACGCTATAGGTGAATTGAATAAACTAAATTGTGTGAGTGCAAGAGTGTATAGGTGTTTCCCAGTGTTGGCAGCATATGTTTTATGCATCTGCTACTTAAAACATATGCTGGATAAGTTGGTGGTTCATTCCACTGTGGCTGCACATGATAAATAAAGGGATTAAGCTGAAGTAAAAGGAATGAATGAATGAATGAATGGATGAATGAATGAATGAATGAATGAATGAATGAATGAATGAATGAGAGTTACTTGTAGCTTCAGTATGTCATGAAAGTTGACTTTATGTCGTGGGGTTTATGTAAACAAAGCTTACTCTTAACACTCCTGTAATTCACGTAAACCTTTTCTAACTTTATTAGTGAGTATTTTAGGTTCAAGTGGTATTTGTAAGGAAATAGATGCAAGCAGAGTACTTGTTCTGGTAAAGCATAAAGCATCATCTGCTGGTAGAAAGTTCAGAATCTATTCAAGAGAGAATAGAGATGCATTTTGAAAATTTCAGAAGCAATTTATTTTTTTTTTGCCACAGCTCTAGTCATATTTATATATCACAAAAAAAGCCATATAATAATAATGAATGTATGGTCACACTTTATTTTGATGGTCTGTTTGTTGAATTTAAGTTACACTGCATCTACATGCGAACTAATTCTCATTAGATTATAAGTAGACTGTTAGCTTGGGGTTAGGGTTAGTGTAAGATGATATGTACTTGCAAAGTTTCTTATAGTCAGTTAAATGTCTGTTGAATGTCTGTATCAACAGATATTAAGCAGACAGTCTACTAATACTCAAATGGACCATCAAAATAAAGTGTTACCGAATGAATAAATAAATAAAAAAATCAAACGATATGAATAAAATAGTGCTGTGGACAAAGATTAATTGAGATGAATCACATCCAAAATAAAAGTTTGTTTTGAGAAAATATTTGTGTGTATTATATATTCATTATGTTCATGTAACACGCACACACACACACAAACATTTTTATAGTTATACAGAATTTGTATCATATACATAAATATTTTATATATAAATATAAGTAAACAGTTTCTCAAATACATGCAGGCATGTGTGAAACTATATATAGATTATAAATATACATAGTACACACGCACATATACAGTGGGTACGGAAAGTATTCAGACCCCATTATATTTTTCACACTTTGTTATATTGCTTCAATTTGCTAAATCATTAAAGTTCATTTTTCCTCATTACTGTGCACACAGAACCCAATATTGACAGAAAGACACAGACATTTTTGCAGATTTATTAAAAAGGAAAAACTAAAATATCACTATTATATATATATATATATATATATCTCAAAACAAACCTTTACTTTGGATGCAAATAATCACAATTAATCTTTGCCCAACACCAGAATAAACATTTTATTTTTCTCAGATCTTGCACCGTAAGCTGTAGCTTATCTTGTTTTGGTATAATTTTGACATTAATATGGTGTGAAATTATAATACAGTATGTAGCCTCTAACTATGAACATTTTTCCGGGTTTTATAGACCTCCGACAGCTTACTACAAATCAACACTAGCACAAATGTGGCTAATTGTTTTTATTACCTCTAGCACTTATTATTTAAATCTCACGTTTGAACTCACCTGTTACAATCAAACAGCGGCAAAGCATGTTCACACTCACTCCTGTCTGCTTATAGTGAAAATACCATCAGCATGTCAGTCGTTGTTTTTGAATAATTTAAATCTGACTGCTGAGTCACTAGACTGGGAAATCAACCAGTAATGTGAGTGCGAGGCATTACAGCCTGTAAGAGCTTTTTTACTGTTGTTTTAATGGAGATGCAGAACAGGAACACGGCGCTGTCTGCCGACAAGGTGAGTGCAGGAGAAAAAATGAAAGGTTGTGACTTATGATGGGGTTTGGGGTGACAGGTTAAGGTGAGACACTGCAGGCAAAAGCATAGTTTTTTTCATGCACCTGTCAGTTTTGAGATTTTGGATCTGTTGGCTTTTCATAAAGTGTTTTTCAGTCTCAAATGTTAAGTAAACATCCACAATAGGCTTTAAGTGTCTCTTTTTTCACACTTTATTGATTTGTGTCTGTAGATTTTAGTTCATAAATCATACATCTAAATCTGCACTTTAGAAGAACAAACCAATCTTCACAGTTTTATTCATATCTGTCTTCCTGAAGGTGCTTGGTGATGCATCATGTTGTTCTAACAAGCAAATAAATAAACATATACACAAACAAACAAACAAACAAACAAACAAAATAAATAGTTTTTTCTGCCTTTTTGAAGTATTGTAATGTCAACTGGAATAGGATTAGATTATTTTATTCATTTTATTTATTTAATAGTAGATATTAGATATTATTTGATTCGTTTTATTTATTTAATAGTTTTATTCATTTTACAGTAGATATTAGTTATTATTTTATTTACCCTATTCACCTTCAGTGTCTTTCCTCATATAAGTTACATTTAGAAAACGGATAGTTCCTGTGGTGGAACACATATGCACACCTATAAAATAAATAAATAAAATTAGTAGCAAATGGCGAAGAGCAGGGTAGATAGAACATGTAAACAGCATTAAGCTTCACTAATCTGAGCACAAGACATATTCACTCAGCCAAAGCCAATGGAGGGTCAGGAGATCGATGAACCGCTCTAATTTTGTCTTCTTTCTCGCTTACTCTCTATCCATTTCATCTGCCTTTCTTCTTAAGTAAACTCTCTGCTAATTTTAGTTTGAAGCATTTTTCCATTTCTTGTGTTTTTCAGTTTCAGTTGCTGATTGTTGTACCTGAGCAAGTAAAGCCAGCTATAAAATATGTACAGTTTATAGTTCACAATATAATTTATGTTGCTTTTAATACATTATATTTTACAGTGAAATATTAAACTAGTCTTATGTTATTTAATAATAATAATAATAATAATAATAATAATAACAACAAATTATTTTTGTTTTTATATTTATGTAACCCCAATTTATTGGTCAAATATTTGATAATAAATAAAATAAATAAATAAATTAATTAATAAAATAAAAATATTTGTATGTTTGCATAATAATAATAATAATAATAACAGTAATAATAATAATAATAATAATAATAATAATAATAATAATAATAAAAACTATATAACATGTTATTATAATAGTTGTTGATGCTTTTTGTTTAATACATTTTACTTAGAAAGTTACAATAACAATATTGTATTGAATAATAATAATAATGCAAATTATAATTGTTGTTGTTGTTTTCATATTTATGTAACCAAATTTTTGGTCACTATACATATAAAATATTTATATGTTTGCATAATAATAATAATAATAATAATAATAATAATAATAATAATAATAATAATAATAAAAAAATGGAAAATCGTCTTCATTAAAAATTTATTATTATCATTATATTATATATATATTTAACTATATAACATGTTATTATAATAATTATTGTTGTTGATGTTTTTCTTTAATACATTTTACTTGGAAATGTCACAAAAATAATATTGTATTGAATAATAATAACAATAATAATAACAAATTTTATTTGTTTTATTGTTGTTGTTGTTGTTGTTGTTGTTGTTTTCACATTTATGTAACCCCAATTGCTCATTGTACATATAAAAATATTGATATGTTTGCGTAATAATAATAATAATAATAATAATAATAATAATAATAATAATATAAAAAACTGGAAAATCGTCTTTATTATTATTATTATTATTATTATTATTTTTAGAACTATATAAAATGTTAATATAATAATTGTTGTTGACAATTTTCTTTTTAATACATTTTACTTTACATGGAAATGATACAATAGTAGTATTGCATTAAATAATACTACTAGTTATAAGTATAGTAATAATAAATATAATAATAATAATAATTATAATAATAAATCAGGAGCCTTTTAACCTCTATAATCAAGACAACCATTAAGTAAACTTTCTATCTGTCTACTTATTTCACCCAGTTTGAAGCATGTGCGCTCCATGTGCGCATGCATACTGTATATTTCAGTGAGCATTGCCATTGGTGCTCTTTGTACCTGTTCTTGCCTGAGCGAGCACCAGGGGAGCACTCTGATGCAAGGGGACGCAATGACAGAGCCGAGTGACGCCAATCCCCTTGCTTGCACACGCTCATCCTGGTGTCTATGTGTGAACGTCTGTGTGAGTCTGCCTGTTTACACCCAACACATCGCATCCCATCCATTCATGGGCATCAGTGATCATGCCAGTCTCTCAACATCTGTTATGCACAAAGCATTCAGAAGTGAAACCGCATCTATTCTTATGGCTGTGCATCTGTGCATACACTGATACTCAATCGTGTTAGTCCATTCCGATGTGTCAAATGACTTTCACATTTCTTCATTAACATGACAGAGGTGCGGCATCGCTACAGCATATTGTCAAAAGATGCCGGGCTGTCACAACAAATTTTATGAGGCCCAGCACACACCCCTGGCTGTATTAATATCGTTCAGGGAATTGTGTTAAAACCTCGTCTCTTTATTTTCCTCTCGCTTTCTCTTTCTGTCTCGCCTCTTGCTCTTTCTTTCCATGCTCCAGCCTTATTGCTTGGTTACTTGGACACGGCACACATGTTTTTGCGCCCTCCCTCTTCCTGGTGTTGTCCTTTTCTCCTCCTCTTTCTCTCCTCCGTAATCTGTCTCTGAAAACTGAAGGATGATTTAAAACAAATAAAACAAATGTCAATACCAGAAATAGCAAAATACACGCTTCTGCTTTCTCCTTGGTTACTTGAACAATCAAACGTCTTTCTGTCATAGTGTGAAGTTTAATTTCAAGCTTTTGACTTCTTTATGTGTGGAAGAAATGTTGATAGGGTTAGTCAGTGTAGTCGTTTTCCTGCGATTTCTTGGGTTGTTAGGTACATCTACCATTGTTTCATATAGTTTTACCTCTCAGTCTTTGCTCTGGATCTTGTGCTCATCTTCTCTTGAGTCCTGATGTAATTTTGCTGAAAGACTCCTCTAATTGTATCTCTCTCTAGAGAACTGAGACACAGATACTGTACAGTTTCACTTGCACCCACGTGTTTGCTTTTCATTTAAAACTTGTTTTTGTTTAATGTTGGTTACAACGCAGGCTCATTCTGAAAAGGTAACCATATATACATTTCTGGAGATCGCGAATTATGTAGCCAGAGGTACGTATGGCTGCATTTTGTCGTTAAAGGGAATGTTATGGGGCGGGATGACGCCGTTCCTTTCTGTGCTTACGATTACTTCCATATGGACGCTTTTCCGATGTTACGTTTGTTCAGTTAGCTCACTGTGTATGTCGGCGGACTTGAAATGTAGAAAGGAGTTGAACGTGATGACGGGGTTCGAGTCTGGTGAAGAACAGTTCCTGAAAACGTGTAAGACAAAAACAAAAGGTAAAAAAAGAGGAGGGTAGGTCAGTCGATCGGTTAGTAAGTCAGTTGACAGCAGCCTCTGGTGTATTTACGCGAGAACAGCAGACTCGAATGGCACTCGCGAGAGAAATTTGAGATCTGAAAAAGCGTCCTCTGGTGGAAAACAAAAACTGCAAAAAAAGTACCTCTTGGGACGTATTTGTTGCTCTCCAGAAATGTATATAAGAAATGTATATAAAAAACAAATCAACCCAGGCTCGTTCTGAAAACACAGGGTTTGTTTTCAGAACGAGCCTGGGTTGATTTGTTTTTTAGTTATTTTGCTCAATGGCATTTTTTTTTTTTTTGTTATTCATTTATTTGTTTATTTGCTTATTTATTTGTTGATTTTGCATTGCTGTTTGGGTTTTGTTTTGTGTTTGTTAGTTTAACTTTCTTTCTGCTAGTGTTTCACTAGCTCTTTATTTTTAATGTAATTTTTTTTTTATTTATTTATTTTTTGCATATTGTATTAAGTTTTGTTTATGTTTGTTAGGTTTTTGAGTTTTTTTATAGAGTATTTTAAGTTATGTTTTTATTATTTTTTGTTGGCTTTTGTTTAGTTGTTGGGATTTATGAGCCTTTGTCCATGGCCTTTTGATTTCTTGTTGTTTATTTACCTATTTATTTGTAGGTTTTGCTTTGTTGTTTGTGTTTCATTTTGGATCTGTTAATTTAACTTTCTTTTCTTTCTTTCTTTCTTTCTTTCTTTCTTTCTTTCTTTCTTTCTTTCTTTCTTTCTTTCTTTCTTTCTTTCTTTCTTTCTTTCTTTCTTTCTTTCTTTCCTTCCTTCCTGTTGTTTCATATTTTTCTTTATTATGGTCTCAGCTTGGTTGCTCCCCCTTCCCCTCGTCACAGGGGTGAAGCCACAAAATCTCAAAGGCAACACTGGTATTTTGATGATGCAGCACTTCACAGACACACACACGCACACACACACGCACACACACACGCACACACACACATTCACTCTCACACCCACTTAGGCAAATTCTCATTAACTGCACATGCTGTTATAGAATTTATCATACTTATTAAGGTGAGCCTTGTGGTTTTTTTTTATCTGGTGATATGTATGAATAGAATTACAGTGTGACAAATGTCAGCTTGTTTATTCTTTGAATGACTTTCTGAATGATGAACAGTTCATCGTAGTCCTTGGTTCTGCAATGCGCCATGCTGGTTTTAAGATTGATAAAAAAAATAATAAAAATTTTAAGAAGTAATTATTCCCAAAACATTCGCGCAGAGGTTCTCAAGAAAGGTTATGATGCTTCTAATATGCAATTCAGCACGAATGCTTCAAACGACTGGAATAGAATAGGCTAATTAAAAAAGTTTAAAGATCACCGGTGCAAACATGACTACTTTTATTCTTGTCTGAATTATAAAGAAGTAAAGGCTGCCTCTGGGCGTGTGATACTGGATTTATTTATTTATATAGGAATTAGGGCTAAACAATATATCGTTTAAGCATTGATATCGCAATGTGTGTATCCGCAATAGTCACATCGTAGGCTTAGATTATTTATTAAAGATTAAAAGATTGATATTATTAAATATTATTTTTATATTACTGTATAAAACAATTATTTATACAATGATGACCATGTTATTTTACATTTAATTGTTACGTTTTTGTATTTGAAAACTGTTAGACTCCCCAGAAAACCAAAAAGTAACTTTTATTTTTGCTTTGTTGTATTAGATGGACTGCATAAAACAACTAAATCAATCTAAATCTTTCAGAATAGAGCTGTTTAAATAATGTTGTGGCATTATATTTATATCGCAATATACAGTGCTCCGCATAATGGAGTACACCCCATTTTGAAAATGCATATAATTATCCATGTCTCAGTGAATATAGGCAATGTATTTTGGTACATTTAAACAAAGCAGATTTATTAAACGGGTATATTTATTAAAATAACATTTTAGTCACTGAATGTATTTAGAACTTGAAATATAATACTATTAAATTCAAGCAAAATATTGCAAAAATAAATACAGCCTACAAAACGTCAACCAAAATTTTCAATTCTTTTGCTTCTCTTGACATTTCCTCTTTTTAAAATTTGTATTGAATATTTTTCTATAACGTTTACTATAACAATTAAATTTTTATTTAATGTGGAAACTAGCTTTCCATACCATACAGATCAAATGTGGATCATCATAACCTGCATCCAATCCCGTCTAACTTTCGGTAAGGGCAAGTAACCAATAGCGATAGAGATAACAAGTAAAACAAGTCCCGCCACAGGACTGACAAAAATCCAAATATTTTCGTGCAAGCAGAGAGAAAAATCTGTGAGCGAGCAGAGAGAACTGACCGCACGCGTGCTGTAGGCATGACCTCGCCCGCGAGAGCGCAAATCGTGTGTGTGTATATATATATATATATATATATTCATATTCATTCATTCATTTTTTTTTCGGCTTAGCCCCTTTATTAATCCGGGGTCGCCACAGCCGAATGAGCCGGCAACTTATCCAGCATATGTTTTACGCAGCAGATGCCCTTTCAGCCGCAACCCATCACTGGGACACCCATACACACTCATTCGCACACATACATACACTATGGACAATTTAGCCTACCCAATTCACCTTTGGGCTGTGGGGGGAAACCGGAGCACCCAGAGGAAACCTACCAAACGCAGGGAGAACATGCAAACTCCACTCAGAAACGCCAACTGACCCACCCGAGGCTCGAACCAGCAACCTTCTTGCTGTGAGGCGACAGCACTACCTACTGCGCCACTGCGTTGCCTATATAACTTTTTTCTCTCAATTATCTGCAATCCAACACAATCTGGCTCTTAATCAGAAAACTAGACTTACTCCAACCCGTTTTACGAGTCTTAATGTGTCCTAAAGGAATTCATCATGATAATGAGTTAATATTGTTATCATTAGGGTTTCTTCTAGAGAATACACATGATTTATTATTAGTATTTGAGTATACACGTGCATACACAGACCAGTTTATTGCTATTCGTAACGTATAATAGTCTGCAAATGATTGGATACAAGCGATAAATGCTAGAGTCCCTTAATGAATGTTTCAGAAATGAGAGGTTTGAAAATAAACGTTTTAGTCTTTGACTCTGAGCACAGAACAAGAGTGAGTGACTCACAGGTTGCTCTTCATTATAATCCGCAGCGAGCGACGGAGCGAGCGTCTCTCAACATACCATTTTCTATAATTACAACAGTGCCTGTGATATGATATATTGAAAGAAAGACAAAGAAAGAGTCTGTGTCCGTGCTTTAAGATGAAGGTGAGGAGGAGGAGGGTGAAGGGGAGTTGCTGAAATGTTGGACATCACCCCGTCACTGCCCGAGGCTTGTGTCTGATGACTTCGAGAGGTCAGAGGTCAGAGCGTTCAGATTGTCTCTTCAAAATTGGGGTTTTAGGTTTGGAGTGGTTGTGTGTCGTCCTCTGTACGTCCTTGCACTGAGTGGTAATCAGGTGGAGTAGTTTGTTGAGGACATTCCTCTCTGTGTGTGTGTGTGTGTGTGTGTGTGTGTGTGTGTGTGTGTGTGTTTGGAGTAGAGTGGGTAATTGTAGGGAGTCTAGAGAGGCCCTGTAATCACCCTGCCCTTAGGAAGGAATGCTGCTCATCTTCTCATCTAATTACACCCATTTAAAGCAGCCTGGCTCCGGAGCTCTACTTGGGGAAGGGGGTAGGGTTTGTGTTGGGGGTAAAGGTGCATTAAAGGAATACTTTAAGTGCTCTCTATACATGTGAAATAGCCTGATGTTTAGTTATTGCTTGAATGCTTATAAAACCTTACTCATGGATATGTGGGTCTAGAACAAGGGTGGTCAAACTGAGGCCTGGAGGGCCGGTGTCCTGCATAGTTTAGCTCCAGCTTCCTTCAACACACCTGCCTGGATGTTTCTATTATACCTAGGAAGAGCTTGATTAGCTGGTTTGGGTGTGTTTAATTGGGGTTGGAATTAAAATATGCAGGACACCGGCCCTCCAGGACTGAGTTTGGGCACACTTGGTCTAAAATGAAGGCATGCATTTAGTTGAGTTTTGTCAATGGTTAAAAAATGTAAAAACAAACTTTAATTACAATTTTTGTTTTAGATTTGGAAGAAATGTCTTGAGTAGCATACAGAATGAAGCAAAAATGAGCTTTTATTGAAAACACAGTTTGTATGACGTTTTACTTGAGTAATTTACAAATTACTCTATTTATTTTACATTAAATACGAAATTCAGTTCAATTCGATTCATCTTAATTTCTATAGACCTTTTTGAGGGATGTAAACAGAAACAATGGTCCCAATGTATTTCCTGTTTTACATTTTCAATTTCTAGAGCTTCTGAGAATCTAAAAAGAGCCATATATTTATAAATAATGTTATGATAGCTGTTTTAACATTAAGTTCTGATTGAATCGCCTCTTGTTGCAGTTACAGTCTTGTAATAGTTTGATAACAAGCAGAAAATGTTCATGGGCCAATGACATGACCTCATTGAAATGGTCTTTAGTGCTTTTATGATGTAGATTGTGTCAAAACAGCTTAGCATAGAAGTTCTAGTAAATGGAAACTGTGCCAGTCAAGGTTTCAAAGTTGAAGATCAGTTTAGTTCAGTTCAGTGAGGTTTAAATTTCACAAAGAAAATAAAGAGAAGAATGAAAGTAGGAAAATTAAGTATGAAAACAATTAGTTGACTTGATCAAATACATCTTTATTTGAAGAAAGAAAAATATATGTGTGCGTTTATGAATCTGTTTATTTAAAGAGTGTTTAACACGTCATTAGAATAGATTTTGCAGTGTAAATTATTGTAGCAATACAAAAACATAACATTTTGTTAATTAATTCACATAATCAAAAATACCTTTTTACAGTATTTTAATTTATGTGATCCTGCATCATAAATCCAGCATTATGTTGCATAGGTGTGCTTTTGGCAGTATCCAAAAATACATAGTTTAGGTCAGAATTGTTGATTTTTCTTTTATACCAAAATCATTAAAATATTATATAAGATCATGTTCCAGGGGTGGGCAGCATGGTGGTGCAGTGGGTAGTACAATTGCCTTAAGCAAGAAGGTCGCTGTTTCGAGTCCGGGCTGGGCCAGGTGGCATTTCTGTGTGGAGTTTGCATGTTCTCCGCGTGTTGGCGTGGGTTTCCTGCATGTGCTCCGGTTTCCCCCACAGTGCAAAGATATGCGCTATACACTCTCAGAAATAAAGGTACAGGAGCTGTCACTGGGGCAGTACCTTTTCAAAAGGTACAAATTTGTACTTGAAGGGTTTATAATAGTACCTCAAAGGTACTAATATGCCCCTTTGAGGTACCAATGTGGATTCTTTGGGTACAAATATGTATCTTTTAAAAAGGTACTGCCCCAGTGACAGCTCCTGTACCTTTATTTCTGAGAGTGTAGGTGAATTGAATTAACTAAATTGGTCGTAGTGTATGAGTGTGTGCATATGAGAGTGTATGGGTGTTTCCCCATGCTGGGTTGCAGCTGGAAGGACATCTGTTGTGTAAAACATATGCTGAATAAGTTGCCAGTTCATTCTGCTGTGGTGACCCTGTGATGGATAAAGGGACTAAGCTGAAGGAAAATTAATGATTGAATGAATCATGTCCCATGAAGACATTTTGTGAATTTCCTACTATATATATATATATATATATATATATATATATATATATATATATATATATATATATAGATATATATATATATCAAAACTTAATATTTGAGTAATAATATACATTGCTAAGAACGTATTTTGCTAAACTTTTATGAGGTTTTCTCAATATTTACATTATATTATATTCATCAAATATTTCAGGTCCTAAAAACAAACATCAATAGAAAGCTTCTGTTTTTAAATGATACAATTTAGTTTGAATTGTCTACTTTTGTGGTCCAGGGTCTCATATTTAAAAAGCAGCAGTTTTGGAATTAACTTGAAGTCAAAATATCCAAACACATAGACACGAATGTGACACAAGATCTCTGCTTGACTCCAAGATGAAAAACTTCTCCCATCCTGATATGACACCCATAAACACTGCCTTTTTTGTGCTTCAGTCCTTTGCAAAATAATAATTATGATAATAATCATAACTTCTCTTCTGAGAAAGCAAGAAAGAGAGGCGGCTGATGGAGATTTCAGTGCTGCTCTGTTCCATGGAGATCTGTGTATCAACTAAAGGTCCTCTGGGAGATCAAGTCCATGTGACTGAACGTCATGGCAACCAGCCACACACATGCAGAGCGATCTGCACCGGTGCCACCCTGCATTCAGACACACACACACACATACACACACACATGAAGTACCCGCTCTTGACTTTGACGTTAAGACCTGCTTGTTTCAGTGAGTAAAAAGCACTCACATGATCTCCCTCATTCTTTCTTTCTCCCCCTGATGTTTGTCTGGGGTTGATTGATGATTTGGGGGTCTCTGTCTGTTCCCATGCAGTAGGTGGTGTTGGGGGAAAGAGGCTTGCGCTGTGCAATGGGGCAGTTATTGATGGGGGCTGATAAATGGGCTCAGTGGGGGGTGGCGCCCTCTAGCTGCGCCCCAATACAGAGTCAGCAGCTCGGGAAGAAGAGCACTGATGGCCTCTCCATCTTCACACCATTCCCATGCAATGTGTCCAACACCCAGAGACATTATAGGTACTTACAAACACCTGATTTAAAGGGATAGTTTACCCAAAATTTGACAAATGTTGCTCAGAGGACTCAGAAGAGTTGAATTGACAACTTATTCTGTTCTGTTCCCTTTGAAACTATATGAATTTGGTTTAGTCACAGATGAAGAGGGTTGTTGATGTATAAAAACAGTGAAAGTGTAATATTTTTTCACACACACACAAGGGGATGATTTGTTTAATTGTATTTTTTGGCAAAAAAAATATTAGCTGGGATAAAATTATTGTATGATTTATAGAATATGTCCAGTGAAATGTCATTCAACAACAGTGTGACAACAATTTATCTAACAAGGCATCATACTTTAATGTTATTTATTCATTTATTCATTTATTCATTGATTTATTTGTTTATTTATTTGTTTGTTTATCAATTTATTTACAGGTATTTATCATTTATTTATTTTTATGCTTAAAATGAGAATCATTCAACGGCAAGGTAAAAATAATACTAGATAAATCTTTATACTTTCAACTTTCTTTCAAACCACACATTTTTACCCATTTGTCAGTTATGAATGATTTAAAATGGTACACAATTAGGTGTCACTTTGGATTTTTTATATAGTTAAATAGTTCTGAAAAAGTAGTTAATTTTTTTTTTACAAATCTATGTTACACGGAATGTTAATGGAACTTTATTTCTTACATAATTGAACTTATTTTTTACAGAAAAAGCTTGCGTTCGCTGGAATTCTCTGTACGTAAATTCACTTTTGTCGAGTTAATTTGATGCAGACATTTGAATTTTTTTTAATATTTTGCCTTTAAAAACCATGATAGTTTATTGTTAGTTTATTTATTTTGCCTACAATCAAAATCTCGATTAATTGAACATTTTAACTCGATTACGATTAATGAATGATTATTTTATTTTATTTTTTATTTTTTTGCCCTTATAGTTCACTGAAAGGTTTTGTACAGTAAATCTGCTCACATATTACAAGTGAGAGATTTTTAAATGAAGGGCACATTACTTGATTTTAAAATAGTTGAAGCAAACACACATCTACTATCTATGATTATTTATTGAACATCAGCGTTGAACAACTCAAATTAAAACACACATTTCCTAAAGCCAACAGTCAATCTTTCTTATAAAACAGAAAATAAATAACTTGCACTTTTGGAAACAAAATAAATAGTTTTCAATGTTTTTCATATTCAAAGTAGAAAATAAGCAGCATCTCTCCTAAATAAAATAACTCTTGCATATCCTGAAAATAATATTTTAAACAGTGCATTTCTTGCATCTTCTGTAAGCAAATTTAAAAAAAATCTTTTTTATGTAATGGAAAGTATGCTGTCTCAAGGCATCTCTGGCGCAGCTTCGTCAATCATCAATGCAGTGCAAAGTAACACAATAGTCGCAAACAGAGCAGCGTCATGTGACTCCACATGCAGTAAGGTAAGTAACAGAAAAAAATGAGCTGGAAAAATTAGACCGATGATTGGTTCGATTTCGATTACTTTTCGATTAATCGCCCATTATTAGTCAACATTTAATATATTTTCATATATTAAAATATATAACAATATATTTATAATATATTATTTATAAAATATTTCATACATTTATATATATATATATATATATATATATATATATATATATATATATATATATATATAGTTGAAATAAGAATTATTAAACCCCCTTTGAATTTTTTTTTTATGTCTGATAATATTTTTTTTATTTTGGCTAGAATAAAAGCAGGTTTTAATAATAAAAAAAACATTTTAAGGTCAAAATTATTAGCCCCTTTAAGCTATATATTTTTCGATAGTCTACAGTACAAACCATAGTTATACAATTATCTATATAATACTTGCCTAATTACCCAAACCTGTCTAGTTAGCCTAATTAACCTAGTTAAGCCTTTGAATGCCACTTTAAGCTGTAGAGAAGTGTCTTGAAAAAGATCTAGTCAAATATTATTTACTGTCATCATGGCAAAGATAAAATAAAACAGTAGAAATTAGTTATTAAAACTATTATGTTTTAAAAAAATCTCTCCATTTAACAGAAATTTGGGAGAAAAAAAAAAACAGAGGGGGCTAATAATTCAAGGGGTTTAATAATTCTTCAACTGTATTTGCGTGTGTGTGTGTGTGTGTGTGTGTGTGTGTGTGTGTGTGTGTGTGCGTGTGTGCGTGTGTGCGTGTGTGCGTGTGTGTGCAGAGCACAGCAGTAGCAGTATTTTTTTTGTGTCCATGAGGTCCAGTAAGTGGGTAGCGATCACCAACTGTTGATATTATGAACTAACACGCACCTCATCTGGCATCCATGAATCCTCTCATTATTAATTATTAAGCCTGAGCAGTAGACATGCCTGCACAAGGGGGCGGAGCCAAGCGCAACTCTTATGCAAATGATCAAACATTTATCTGTTGATGAGTTCTTTGTGTCTGTTTACATCCTATCATCCCTTTCCCACAGGCTTTGGACATCTGTCTACATGTTTGTACATGTGCGTATTTGTCCGGCGGCTCTTCAAATGTGCTGAATGGACGAGAGCAGCGTTCCTGTCAGTTCAAATATCAGTTTCCCACGAACCCTCACCTATGCCAATCTGCCAGCCACCCTGGAGATTGGATCCGCACACATACCCTCATACACGCAGGACAAAAATAGCCCTGTCAAACTAGAGCTTGTTAACATGCTAGATTCAATCAAAGGCGTGACATTTCTGCTGCCATGATGATTCCCCGAGCCATTATTCTTAGACCTTCATCTCGCACCTCATCTGAGGAGACGCATGTGTGTTTGTACATGCCAGTGTTTACATGTTGGCACGCAAGAGAAAGCCAAGCGATAACAAGCCACGCTGATTCTGATTTGAGCAGAAACAGAGACTTGATAAAATGAAGGGCATTCTGGGAAATCCATCCAGAGTGAAATACGTCCTTTGTGTTTACTGATTGCTTTTGTTCTTTCATGTTTTGTAGCTCTTGTTCGTCACCATCAGTCAGTTTTTTTTCTAAACACGTTTCGCCTCCTCCTTTATGCTGTATGCGTGATTTAGATAGTAAAAAATGTACAGTTTTTGTGTATGTGTGTGTGCGTGCTGTTCAGTGAACTCGGCATGACCTTGCATATCTAGGATGTTACCGCTTTCTTTACTTTAGATGTGTTAATGGACCAGCGAAACCTGTCAGTATAAACCTTACGTGTTCAGTGTTTATATAAACGCACTCTCTAACTGGCTGTGTCATTCTCTCTTCCCGTCTCCAGTGGGTTTTTATCTGTTCTCGCTCAATATTGTCCTTTTCCTCCAGTCCTCTTCACACCTTTTCCTTGATTTGTTTCATGTTCTTCCATGACACTTCTGTTCCTCTTCTGCGTTTTCACTTTACCCTTGATTCCTCCTTCCCAGAGCTGCAAAAAAGCTTTTCTTACTTAATGTTTTTGTATCGTTTCTAGTCTAGATATTTAAAAAGGGACCTAATTTGCAAAAATCACTTTTATAAGGTGTTTAAACACAGTTTTGTGACAACAGTGTGAATATAGCCAGCCTCTAATGGTAAAACTGCATTGATTCTATTTTTTTATAGAAAATGTCTGCAGAAACACTTTGATTGACATTCTACCTATGTACAGTACATGTCAACAGAGGGGAATCTCCAGCCATTAGTGAGATCTCTCCCTCATTAGCATAAACAGTCCTAAAAGAGAAGCAGCCGTTCCACTATCTATGAGTTTTAATCTGCTAAAGATAATGTCAACAATTTAGAAGATTATAAATGTGGAGTTTTAAGATACACAAGGCAAGGCGAGGCACGACACGTTTATTATATAGCAAATTTCATACACAGTGGCAATTCAAAGTGCTTTACATAAACAAGAATAAAAAAGACAAGTGTAAGAAAAAAACAAAAAATAAAATGATTAAAAACAGATTAAAATGTGTTAAAACAGGTTATAAAATATGAAAAAGAAAAGAAAGACCTAATAGTGCGATCTGACGGACGTAGCACAGTGCTCATTCAGTAAAGGCACAGCTAAACATATGTGTTTTCAGTCTCGATTTGAATGTACCTATAGTTGGAGCACATCTGATCGTTTCTGGAAGCTGATTCCAGCAGTGAGGGGCATGGTAGCTGAAAGCAGATTCACCCTGCTTTGACTGAACTCTTGGAATTTCTAGTTTATATGATCCTAATGATCTATTATGTTTGTATTCCGTGAGCATATCTGTAATGTATTGAGGTCCTAGGTCATTTAGTGATTTATAGAGAAGTAATAATACTTTAAATCTATTCTGAATGTCTTTATCTATTCTGAATGTAACTGGGATCCAGTGTAAAGACCCGAGGACAGGTGTGATGTGCTCTGATTTTCTGGTTTTGGTTAGAATCCTGGCCGCAGCATTCTGGATGAGCTACAACTGTCTGACTGTCTTTTTGGGAAGGCCGGTGAGGAGGCCGTTACAGTAATCCACCCTACTGCTGATGAAAGCATGAACAAGTTTTTCTAAGTCCTCACTGGAAACAAAGCATCTAATTCTTGAGATGATAGTATGCTGATTTACTGACTGCTTTGACATGACTATTGACTCCAGAATCACACCAAGATTCTTCACCTTAATTTTTGTTGTTTGACCTTTAGAGACAAGGTTCGCATTCACCTTGAGAACCTCATTTCTGTTCCCAAACGCAGTTTTCTCTTTGTTTAACTGAAGAAAGTTTTACTACATCCAATTGGCAGAGGGTGTCAATGGGGCTGTAGTCATTAGGCAGTAAGGCTATCTGAGTGTCATCAGCATAGCTGTGGTATGAGATTTGGTTCTTTCTCATTATTTGGCTCAGAGGGAGCATATAAAGGTTGAACAGTATTCATTTTCAATGAACAGACATTTTCAATTTTTTATAGAGATAACATTAGTCCTGTTTTAAATCTCCTGGAGTTTGTAGCCCTACTTTCATTTAAAAATTTGCTTGTTAATTGATGACGTGTGAAATATTGTTTCTGGGTCTAAGCCGACACCACTTTTTAGTCATATCACAGATTAAAGTGATTTTTATATATTCATGGTGTACACAACAGTCTCTGGACTTGATGCATCACAGACACCAATATTTTAACAATTTTATAAAAAATGTATCTTTTTCTGGCCATTGGATATCGATCGTGATTTATGAAAATATTACTGCGCTGTGTAAACGTTTATTATTACTATTTGTTGAGTCTCCCCATACAGTTTGATAGAGCGCTTGGACCCGGAAGCCGATTTGCGTGACGTCACACTTAACAAGCGGATAGGGCTGGGAGAACAATCTAATTTACATTTGAAGGGACACTTATAGCGCAATATGGATCAAATCCTAAAAGGGGCAGTTTTAAAGAGTTCAAAATGATTTGTGGGACCTCAGATAATCAGTTTTGGCCAATGCAAACTATTATTTTTCAAGAGTCCAACATCCAGCTGTGCAAGAAAACATCTGATATCATCTTTCACTGCTGCACTGTTTTTAAATAAAGAAAACATTTGAGAAGTAACTTTTATTCTAAATCTTGGACCTTATTCCTGAAACAAAAAATGACCAATAAAATATATGAAGCTCCAAAAGCGGCCCATATTTAAATCAATTTGAATACTAATTTGGCTATTGTTGTTATCCATGAATTTTCAAAATGTACTTTTATTTACAAGAGATTGTGTAGCTCTGAATTATTATTAGATATAATAAGTTTGTATTTTAAAAATAAATATTTGTCATATTTCTTTATTCTAAATATTTAGGAAATATTTTACCATTTAGCTAAAAAAAGTGATTAGAATGTCACCTAAATTCAGTATTTAAATAATTAAATAGAAAATGAGGCGAACAACTGCAAAAAGGTCCACTTTTTTGAGAAAAAAGAACCACCCCTTTCGCCAGGCTGGCTACGGGCCTGTGAACTCACTTTAAATTGATTTATTGTTTCTTAAAAACGAAATATTTTTACTTGTCTAGAAAATGAGAATTTTAGACATATGCACACTAGACAAAAAGCTCTAAATCCAAACTTTTTTGCAATGCGAACAAACAAATGATTTTCTGTACTGAATTTTGATGAAAAATCTGTAGAATCCTTGTTTTCTTGTTTTGAATCTGAACGAATATCTTTTGCATAATATTTGTTTTGCCATTCATTTATTTGTTGAAAGCATAATTAGTTTGCTAGAATAGTGAGCAAACTAACAGAGAATGGGTGAAAAATGCGCAGAAGAGATTTGTCCGGCTCATGTTTTTGTCCTTGCTCCATCTCAGATGTAATGTGAGTAAATTCACTCAGAATATCAATCACTCGTAATTGTCCCATAGAAGCACCAGGGGATGTTTTATTGTCCATCTATCATTGTCTTACTTTAGTCCAACCTGTGTGCCATTACTACAGTGTTCCTGTGGAGAACCTGATGATGATGATTATGATGATGGTTAGAACACATATAGATACATACACACCTTTTGTAGCGGCTGTCAAAATGATATAGAAACTCACAGCAGATCAGGCCACACACAGTGAATAAAGTGCATGGCAGTCCAAATAAAGTGCATGATAATATGATAAAATGATAATAGTAATGAAATAAATAAAAGATTATAGTTTATGATCGGTACTGCTGAAAAGTTTGAGTTTAAGATTTTTATGCTCACCAAGATAGAATTTATATATTTAGATTGACAGTAAAATGATGTTGTGAGATAGTACAAGAATTTAAAACAATTGCTTTTCATTTTTAATATATTTTAAATTGTAATTTATTCATGCTATGGCAAAAATGCAACAATTATTCCAGTTTTCAGTAGCATGTGACCGTTTATAAATCTTTCTATGATAATGACCAAGAGTCATTTCTGATTAGCATATGAAAATATCAGTATCATCATATTTTATATCCTTTTTTCATCAAACAGTTTTACTGCTTAATATTTTTGTGTGAATTATTTTTTTGGGGATATTTCAGAATTATTTAATCAATAGAATCAGTACATTTAATCAAACTAAAATATTCATAAGACATGTTACTGTCATGTTTTATCAATTTAAGGCATCTTTGCTGAAAAAATAATTCAATTCAATTCACCTTTATTTGTATAGCGCTTTTACAATGTAGATTGTGTCAAAGCAGCTTCACATAAAAGGTCACAGTAAATAGGAACAGTGTAGTTCAATTTTTAGTGTTTAAGTTCAGTTCAGCTCAGTTCAGTGTGGTTTAATAATCACTACTGAGAGTCCAAACACTGAAGAGCAAATCCAACGATGTGCAGCTCTACAGATCCCGAACCATGCAAGCCAGTGGCGACAGCGGAGAGGGAAAAAACCTTCACTAATTGGCGAAAGTGAAGAAAAAAAACCTTGAGAGAAACCAGGCTCAGTTGGGCACGACCATTTTAATTTCTCTGCTGGTCAAACGTCTAGTGCAGAGCTGCAGTCTAAGCGGCGGAGGCTGAAGGCTGGCCTCAGCGAAGACTCGTCTGTCCATGGAGCGTCACAGGAATCAGTCTCAGGTTCTCCACTCCTCCATGACCACCACAGTAGCTGCTCTGGATACGGCCTGGTCCAGGATATGGAAACCTTGGGATCATCTCGTCGTTGGTCTTGGATCGAATCAGTGACTCTGCAAAGTCTGAGGGCCTCAGGATGAGTATCCCCAGGTGGAAATAGAGAATAAAGAGAATAATTAGCGTAGCTGATGTTCATAGTGTGTATAAACAAGATGCAGAAACCTGTGTGGAAACCCGCTAAGTGGTGCACTAAGTGTATGCTTTACTAAACAGATAGGTCTTTAATCTAGTTTTGAATTGGGAGAGTGTGTCTGAGCCTCGGACGTTATTAGGAAGGCTATTCCAGTAGAAATAAGTAGAAACATTTAAAAGTGTTAAACAGTAGGGAATTTGTAAACTGGATTAATCTAGATTGAATTTCTGGTCGTAAATTATCCACTGTGTTAAAGATGTCATTTCTTGTACTGAAAGACGATTCCGGATTGATTACTCTGTTATGCAGACTTGAGGTGCTTTGAGGTTATGAATCGCGTACCCTGCGTGTTTGCTTGTGTGTTTGAAGGAGGTTGTTGTGTGTCAGTGATGATGCAGCCATTATGAGATCATTTCTGCTATGACTGCTGTAGTTAGCAGAGATGCTGAGAGAATATTCCTGTCAGCTCAGCTGTGTGTCACTTCCCTCATCATAAGCAGAATATAACCAGTCTATTACTGAGAAATGTTCTGCTCACTAGAGACAGAAGGAGAACTTCTTTCAGGAATGTACTATAGTAACAAAAAACAACTGTATACACGCTATAGCACTATCACAAACAGTATTGAGTGTAATATATGACACTATTCTAATGTTATGGATCTGTAAGTGTTTTTGTAATCAATGTTTAAAAAAGAATTGTAGCCTCAGATTCCTGTTCTTAGCTGACAGGAGTGGCACCCAGTGTGGTCTTCAGTTGCTGTAGCCTATCTGCCTTAAGGTTCGGTGTGTTGTGCGTTCAGAGATGCTTTTCTGCATACCTCAGTTGTAACAAATGATTATTTGAGTTACTGTTGCCTTTCTATCAGCTCAAGTCTGGCCATTCTCTTCTGACCTCTGGCATCAACAAGGTATTTGTGCCCACAGAACTGCCCCTCACTGGATATTTTCTCTTTTTCGGACTATTCTCTGTAAACCCTAGAGCTGGTTGTGTGTGAAAATCCCAGTAGAGCAGCAGTTTCTGAAAGACTAGCCCATCTGGCCAACAACAACCATGCCACGCCCAGTCACTTAGTCACCTTTCTTGCCCATTCTGATGCTTGGTTTGAATTGCAGCAGATCGTCTTGACCATATCTACATGCCTAAATGAATTACGCTGCTGCCGTGTGATTGGCTGATTAGAATTTGCATTAATGAACAGTTAAACAGGTGTACCTCATAAAGTGACCAGTGAGTGTATATAGTAGAATTCCTTCTGAAAAAGCATGCATGTAACACTAAAGACTGAAGTCATGAAGCTGAAAATTCAGATTAGCTAAATATATTAAAACAAGTCGACTATTTTGAACTATGATATTTCACAGTGTTTCTGTTTTGGCTTTAATTTTGATTAAATAAATATACAGCTTTGTGAGCAGAATATACTCCTTTCAAAACATTATGAAATCTTGCAGTTCCAAACTTTTAACAATTGATCATAAGCCAATGTTCAGTATAAGCTTTCCACAAAAATGATATTTGCTTATTACAGTAATCAGAAACACATTTCTTCTGCTAGGGAATACTGTTGTTAAGTTACCCATAGGCTGATTATAGTTGCCAAGCAACATGGCAGCATGATGCATTCATATATAATTGAACTGATGTGTGAAAAAGGGTGTTGGTAAATCAACAGTTTTCTGTCTCATCCAATCAGACACAATCACAAGAACAGGATACTGTTGCTCACAAGTTAAGATGAATCCTAACAGGTTTGAGTAGATAAAGATATATCAAACACCAATTAGGGAATTGCAGGTATCCTAGGTGAGTCAGCAACATTAGATGTTTGCTATGCAAATCACTGTAAAGTTGTAATTATTTGTGGATTCTTCAAATGTTTTTTGCAGTTCTACCGGTTTTGTGTTGAGTAGAATAGCACCGGTTTCAACAGGACATCTTGAAATGATAATTGACACACTCCTTCCAAACTTGTATTGTTTTCTTTCTGTTGTGGAAAGAAAACCTTTTTTTTTTTCCCAAGCATTCAAGTCAATTTTCAGTTTGGTTACAAACTTACAATTATTACGTTGTGTATCAATTTTAAGGTAAAAAAATAATATTTATTTGTGAATTTATGTCACCAGATTCTGATAATGAATTCATAATTTTCTGGTTAGAATTTTGAAAATGTAAAAAAAAAAAAGAATTTAAATTTGTATATTCTGAGTTTATATCTTGATTTTTTTTCTGACATGCAAGTTTTTCATATATTATTTTATTTTATATTATAAACCTAATAATAATAATTCAGACTTTTTCTCAGAACTGCAAGAAAATGTAAAGAAATAAACCAGAATGTGAGAAAAAGTAGAGCACCAAGTTAGAAACTTAACTTAGAAACAGAATTTGCCCTTTATTTTTTTATCTTTTGGCAGAAATGGGCTGTCATAAGTATTTGGACAACATAAGCGTGAGTAAATGGTTTCTGTGTAAACCATTTCTTTAAAAAAAGATCTGTCAGAGCCGTGTCATAAAAAAAAAAATGCTAATAGGTGTGCATTCAAGAGCACTTTCGGTCAGAGGATTTGAGACATGCCAGTACTTACGGTCTCTGTGGGCAGGATTTTACCACCCATTTTCACCGCTTGTGGTCTGACTGTTGAGAAATGTTGATTCTCAGCATTGATGAAGTCCAGATTCTCTAGGTTTCAAAAGCATCATTAAGAGAGCTGCAAAGCTGATGGTAAAGCTTTAGTCAATATATATATTATGCGGATGGTAATGACAGCCCTTGTACGCTAATGACAAAGTGTGGCTTCAATGACTGCAGACTTTCTGGAGCTAGCAAAATTACACTGTCTGACACCCTCTGTGGCTTTCTGAGTGAGTGTCACCATTCTTTTGTGTGTAATTTGTGACTTGCCATTGTTCTTTTGTGTGTGTGAGAGCCAAGACGGGTCCACAAACATTTTTTGGATTTTAGTCTCCATCATTGTTTGTTTGTTTGTGCATTTGTTGTCCCTTTGAGCATTTCTCTTTCTTTTCAATTGCAATCTTAACTCCAGATTTGGCTTCACACATATCCCAGAGTGCATCTGCCTTTGCTTTGGATGTTGTCTTGTTTTTGTGTTCATGGGTATGTGTGGTTGTTTGCACATATGTGTGAATGTTTACACCCTTCCCAGAGAACGAGATCTGGGAGGCTTTGGTCCCGGCTGTGTCTTGTCTATCATTACCGTGATAAAAGACCTGCAGTCGGGGGCCTCTTAAGAGCTTCCCTCTTTTTAGGAGTGCCAGGACCATTCCAGCTAAATTGTGGCCTGCCAAAAGGCCTGATGGGTATTTGTGTCGGCTCTTCAAACTGTGCAAGAGCATTCTTTGTAAAGTTAATGTCCTATGCAATGGAGGGCCAACAGTTTTTTTCATCCTGTGCTCATCCAAAAATAATAATAATAATAATAAAATAATTATCTTTATTCATAGTATTGTTTTTTTTTTTTTGGTTTAATATTCCTCTTGATTTTCTGTCTTTATTTACCTAACCTTATTTTTATCATGCCAATTAAGCTTTGTTTTATCTTGAATGGTTGGATTGATGGAAAGGTGGGTGGTAGATGGGTTGATGCACAAATGGATGAGTAGATGAATAAATGGATAGAAGAATAATAGTTAAATGTATGTATGGATGGATGGGCGGATTGAAGAATGAGGGATGGATTGGTGGATAGATAGAATGAAAGTTGACCATTGATGGGTCGATGGTTGGATTAATAGATAGATATGAATTGATAGAGAAAATATGGATGGATGGAGGGTTGGATGAAAGGTTGTACAAATTATTGGATGAATTGGTGGATGAAAGAATAGTGGATGGATGGATGATGGAAGAAAGATTGGATTGATGCATGGATGGATGGATAGATCAATGCTTAGGTGATCGATAAATACAGTATATGTTGGGTGGATGGATGATGAAATAATACTGGTTGGGTGGACGAATGGATTTTTGGATGGAAAAATGGATAGATGGGTTTATGGGTTCACAGATAGATAGTTAGATTGATTGTGATTGGTTGGATGGATAGGTGGAGAGTTGGACGGATTAATGGATGAATGGGTGGATAGAAGTATAGTGGATGGATGCATGAATGGATGGAAGGAAGATTAGATTGATGCATGGATTGATCGATAGATCAATGCATAGGTTATAGAGAAATATATGTTGGATAGATGGATGGATGGAAGGATGGATGGATGGATGGATGAAATTAAGCTGGTTGGGTGGATGAATGGATTCTTGTATGGAGTTGTGGACGGGTGGGTTAATGTGTGTGTGGATAGTTAGATTGATAGTGAATGGTTGGATGGATGGATGGATGGATGAATGGGTGGATAGAAGAAAAGTGGATGGATGGATGGATGGATGGAAGGAAGGAAGATTGTTTTGATGCATGAATGGATGGATAGATCAATGCTTAGGTGATAAAGAAATAAATGTTGGATGGATTGATGATGAAATAAAACTGGTTGGGTGGATGAATGGATTCTTGGATGGAGAAATGGATGGGTGGGTTTATGTGTGGATAGATTAGATGGATTAGATGGATGGTTTATTAGAGACAGTAGTTTGTTGGATTGATGGATAGGTTGCAAGATTTCTTTAATCATACTGTGCGCATGTAAACACATCATCTCCATTCCATATGTTCAGTCTGTATCTCCGGTTCACTGATTCCGTCTCTTTCACACTGACTTTCACACACGCTTTGTCACCCAAAAGATCCTGCCTTCACAAACACATAAACACACGCACGTGAGAAACACTAGTACACATTCTCTCTCAGCTTCTGTCCTTATTTCAACAAAATCTCTTACATTTTTTCTCCCTCTCTGTGTGTGACAGGGAATGACAGGCTACGTTTTTTTGACTGGTGATTTTCTGTAGCAATCGATGCCATATAGAGGTAGTGTGGAAAAAGAGAAACACAATTGCTTATCGACAGAGAAGTCAAAGTCTGAAAAAGACAAGCTGACAGCTGTCGGAGGAGAGAACGGCACAAAGAGAGGAGAAGAGAAAAGCCAAGAGAGCGAAAATAGAGATGCAGAGTTAGTCATTGGCACAATAGACGCTTATGTCCTCAAAGGGAGAGCCGTGTTTGTGAAAGTGCTGAAACGATTGAATTGATTCGTTAACAAATGACTGTTATTATTTTTTAATGCTTTATTATATTTGTGACATATGTGCTGTCTATAATAGTGACACAATTGTATAAGAACAGCATCATTGTAGAGATTGAAAAAATTTGTTAAAAAATACAAATGAACAGGTTACGACAGATAGATAGACATAGATTTTTGGGATACTTTTTTCTAATCTTTTTTTTAATCTTATAATAATTTCTATATTGTGTTTATACACTCACCGGCCACTTTATTAGGTACACCTTACTAGTACCGGGTTGGACCCCTTTTGCCTTCAGACTTGCCCTAATCCTTCGTGGCATAGATTCAACAAGGTACTGGAAATATTCCTCAGAGATTTTGGTCCATATTGACATGATAGCATCATGCAGTTACTGCAGATTTGTCGGCTGCATGTCCAAGATGCAAATCTCCCATTCCCCAAAGGTGCTTTGTTGGATTGAGATATGGTGACTGTGGAGGCCATTTGAGTACAGTGAACTCATTATCATGTTCAAGAAACCAGTCTGAGATGATTGGCGCTTTATAACATGAAATGTTGTCCTGCTGGATGTAGCCATCAGAAGATGGGTACACTGTGGTCATAAAGGGATGTACATGGTCAGCAACAATACTCAGGTAGGCTGGGGTGTTGACACGATGCTCAATTGGTACTAATGTTTGAAAATATTCCCACACCATAACACCACCACCAGCAGCCTGAACCATTGATACAAAGCAGGATGGATCCATGCTCTCATGTTGTTGATGCTAAATTCTGACCCTACCATCCCTATGTCACAGCAGAAATTGAGATACATCAGACCAAGCAATATTTTTCCAATCTTCTATTGTCCAGTTTTGGTGAGCTTGTGCGAATTGTAGCCTCAGTTTCCTGTTCTTAGCTTACAGGAGTGGCACCCGGTGTGGTCTTCTGCTGCTGTAGCCCATCTGCCTCAAGGTTTGACCTGTTGTGCATTCAGAGATGCTCCTCTGCATACCTCTGTTGCAACAAGTGGTTATTTGAGTTACTGTTGTCTTTCTATCAGCTCGAACCTCTTGACCTCTGGCATCAACAAGGCATTTGTGCCCACAGAACTGCCGCGCACTTGATATTTTCTCTTTGTTGGACCATTCTTTTTCTGTAAACATTAGAGATGGTTGTGTGTGAAAATCCCAGTAGATCAGCAGTTTCTGAAATACTCAGATCAGCCTGTCTGGCAACAATAACCATGCCACATTCAAAGTAACTTAAATCACCTTTCTTCCCCATTCTGATGCTCAGTTTGAACTGCAGCAGATCGTCTTGACCATGTCTACATGTCTAAATGCATTGAGTTGCTGCCATGTGATTGGCTGATTAGAAATTTGCGTTAATGAGCAGTTAGACAGGTGTATCTAATAAAGTGGCCAGTGAGCGTATACTATCGTTACGATTCCAAATGTGTTTCATCAGAGGGGAGGGAAGTAACATTTCTTTTTGAAAGTAAACACACACAAGGTATCTCAATGTAAATTGGGTGGGTTACAAAATACCATGACTAACGAAATGCAATGAAGTTTTTTATTTACAAAAAGCTTGTAAGAATAAGTTTCAAAAAGATATAGAAAGATAAATATTTACAAATAGACATACATAATGGGAGAGTTGGAGAAATAAGAAACGGGCGGTGTTCAAATAATAGAAATAAACAAAACAAAACATGCTATTCTATTGGCCCAGTTTCTATTTTGGTACTGTAAGATACTTGCCAGTATCGTGTAGATATATGGATAGACTTTGAAACATATATAGAGGGAGAGATGGATGGATGGATAGATAGATACGTGTCTGTATGTGCGTGTTTCTTGCAGTGAGCTTGAGGAAAGGATGTCACATGTCACATAATGACACAAAGTTGGGCTGACACTTTCGGCTAGAACCTTCTAGTGGCCTTGAAGTCACCAGCTAATCTGATGTGCCTGTGGATAAATTCGATTTTGTTTTGTGTAACACATACAATAGCACTACACAGGACTCCACCCACACTTGTCAAGTGAAATCACAAGACTCTTGCGTCTTATTGAAACATTTTTAGGCTATATTAACTGTGAAAATGTCAGCACTGAAGGTGTAATGATTTGGAAATGCTTGTAGTAGCACAATATTGGTCAAGACCAGGTTGTTTGCTCTTATTCTCTCCATCTCTCTTACTCTCTTTGTTGTGCCCTTTCTATTTCGACCTGACCTGTATAGTCTTCCTCCCTCTTTGTATGTGAAAACACTCTCCCAAATCCAATTTTCAGCTTGATTCTTTCACCCCTGCAGTCTGCGGACAAGTCCAGACCCCTGCACCTCTCACACACGCCGGTTCCATCAAACACAGAGGTGCATGAAGACGCTTGACCTGCGTGTCAGCATTTAGAGCACTTATGATGCGCCTCCCCACCCAGTCGCTCACACTCTCTCCAATTCTGCCCTTCATTTTTCTATGCATCGCTTTTCACCATTGATTGTTATAATATTTCTGGCACGTGTAGTTTTATGGGGTGCTTAACCCACACCCAAAACATGATCTGATTGCATTAGAGGGCTATTTCTGAGTTTGAATCAGTTTTTTTGTTCAATAGTGGATATTAATTTTTTAAGTAATTATGAATTTGTGTATGAATTAACTTCCAATGTTCAAAATACTAATACAAAAGGTACTTTTTAGGATCCTAAAATTGTTTTAGGACCTTCTCCAGCTCCACATATCTAGATATGCTGTGTGTATATATATAAGTATATACACAAGTATATATACAAGTATATTTACATCTATAGAAAAAAAAATAAAGAGATGATTTGTTTTTCTTGATTTATAGTCATGTGTTTGTGCAAAACATAGTTTTATTCTGTTACTTACTGATGAAATTTCTTCCTAATTTAAAATAAAAATGGGGTTATTTAGGCGGCACAGTGGTTAGCACTGTCACCTCACAGCAAGGTCGCTGATTCTAGTCCCACCTGGGCCAGCTGGCATTTCTGTGTGGAGTTTGCATGTTCTCCCCGTGTTCGTGTGGGTTTTCTCTGTGTGCTCCGGTTTCCCCCACAGTCCAAAGACATGCGCTGTAGGTGAGTTGAGTAAATAAATTGTCCATAGTGTATGAGTGTGTGTATGTGTGAGTGTGTGTGTGAGTGTGTGTGTGTGTGTGTGTGTGTGTGTGTGTGTGCGTGTGCGTGTGCGTGTGTGTGTGGGTGTTTGCCAGGACTGGGTTATGACTGGAAGGGCATAAAACATATGCTGGAATAGTTTGTGGTTTATTCCGCTGTGGTGACCTCTGAAATAGAGAAATAATAATAATAATTAATAATTCCTTGGACACTCAAAGTGCTTCATGCATTTTGATGGGGAATCTCCTCATCCACCACCTGTGTGCAGCATCCACCTGGATGACACGGCAGTAGCCATATTGTGCCAGACCGCACATTACGCACCAGCTGATTGGTAGAGAGGAGACAGAGTGATGAAGCCAATTATTAAAAGGGTGATGATTAGGAAGCCATGATGGGCAGAAGCCAGTGGGCCCCTACTCTTTTTCGAATGACATCCTGGGGTTTTTAACGGCCACAGAGAGTCAGGACCTTGGTTTAATGCTCATCTGAAAGACGGCGCACACTGAGCAGTATAGAGTCCCCATCAAAATACTGGGGCATTCGGACCCACACAAACCACAGGTTAAGCGTCCCCTGCTGGCCTCACTAACACCACTTCCGGCAGCAACTGAGCTTTCCTATGTGGTCTCCCATCCAGGTACTGACCGGGTTCAGCTCTGCTTAGCTTCAGTGGGCGACCATGTGAGAGTTGCAGAGAGCTAGCTGCCGGCTGCAGAGAAAGACCTGAAATTGAATGAATGAATGAATGAATGAATGAATGAATGGTGTCATTTAGAGCATTTGACATACAGTAACAAAAACTAGTGCTTTTTTGACAACACAATTATGCTTTAACACCATTTATCTAAAAAATTAATTTTTATCATGTTTAATAATCATTCTTTTGCAGAACAAAACAAATATTAAAATTTTCACATAGCTAATAAATTCAGAGAAACTGATAATTTTCTAGTGGTCTCCATAATATTTTCACAGCTATGTATATACCATTGAAATCAGATTTATTAGCCCCCCCCCCCCCCTAAATTATTAGCTCCCCAATTCATTTTTTTCCCAATTTCTGTTTAACTTAGAGCAGATTTTTCAACACATTTCTAAACATAATAGTTTTAATAACTATATTTCTATATAACTATATAACTCATTTGTAATAACTGATTTATTTTATCTTTGCCATGATGACAGTAATTAATATTTGACTAGATATTTTCTAGACTCTTTTTAGACTCTTCTATAAAAGCTTAAAGTGACATTTAAAGGTTTAACTAGGTTAATTAGGTTAACTTGGCAGGTAAGGGTAATTAGGCAAGTTATTGTATTACAATGGTTTAGACTGTGGAAAAAAATATATAGCTTAAAGGGGCTAATAATTTTGACCTTAAAATTCTAGCTTATTCTAGCCAAAATAAAAACAAATAAGACTTTCTCTAGAAGAAAAAAATATTATCAGACATACTGTGAAAATGCCCTTGCTCTGTTAAACATCATTTGGGAAATATTTAAAAAAGAAAAAAATTTCAAAAGAGGTTTAATAATTCTGATTTCAACTGTATTTTATAAATGGGAGTCAAACTACTATCATTTCTCAAACATCTCAACAAATAATGCTCCTCCACTACAGCAAGTGAAGATATGCCTTCTGAAATATTTCAATGACATCATTTAGTCGCATCATTACAATGCCAACTGCCGACAGTTGTACGCGCTTGATAATTAAACTCAGGCAGTGCCTTCAGACCAAGAGAGCCTTTGCAGTTTAATAGACAAACTGTCCTCTCTGTTGCAGCCAAAAGAAAGTGTCATCACTATCAGCCTCTTATTTTTGGTAGTAATTGACATTGTTATCATTTGTGACTGCACTTGTCAATGAGCAGGCATCTCTGGCTGGAATATTATTCGAAACTGCAGACCAGAGAAGAATAGAAAAGGAAAAGTAATGCAGTGCATTCCACTTTTATTGAAATGGGGGTGAACAAATCAAAGACATTTACCATCTGTACCCACACTTTTAAGTTAAAACACATTATCACCCCCACTATAATTAAGGTTGGTTGGGGGAGTAAAACATTTCACAGCTGACAAACCTAAAAAAAAATCTGGCAGCTCGAAAAGTGTGTGCTACAAATCACCCAAAGTGCAAATCAACAACTTTCCCATTTTGTCCTGCGGCGCCGGTGTCTACAGACCTCATTTTCACTCGCTAGTCGATAGCCTGTGCAGCTTTTAATGCTTGAAAGGTTAACAGCATTGTCGTGCTGGAGGTGACAAGGCCCGGGTGCGGAGCCGTGAAACACGCAGGCCCCTGGATGAGCTCTGTTCTGTGCTGCTGGGAGGGATCTGTCACTGGGAAAATGTCAGGGGATAATGTGTGATCACTGGGCGTTTCAATGGAAGGTCAAGCTCCCCCACCTTCATCTTAGCTCCCCAGGGATGCTTAACCGAGCCGCAGACAAGCAAATGCTGTATTACTAGAGTACACTTGAAATGTCAGGGATCGAGCTTTTCTCAACACACACCAGCTGTCTCGCCATTACCCCCAAGGCCAAACTCATTTGCAAAGAAAGATGCGCACTTGTAAATACACGTAAACCATACACACGCATTCTTACCTTTCTCTCCCTTGTTTTTGTAGATGGCAACGATTACAGTGAAGTTCTACCGGACTCGTTTCCATCAGCTCCTGCCGAACCGCTGCCAGAATTCCAGAGTGAGCCCGAAGATGCATTCATTGTAAAAAACAGACCTGTCAAACTGTCCTGCAAGGCCGCTCCTGCCACACAGATATACTTTAAATGCAATGGAGAATGGGTGAACCAGAATGACCATGTAACCAAGGAGAGTCTGGACCCTATCACAGGTAATTTCTGCTTTATGGAGACACATTATTGTTGGTACCTGTTTATACAATTGTAAATCTATGGACATTAATAAAGAGTTAGAGGTTTCAGTTTGTCCTGAATGTGTTTGGGTTTAGATTTAGGTTTGAAAGCCTCTTCACTGACAAAATCTAGAACATTGGCAGCACAGAATAAATAGCTGAATGAGCAGTTGTTCCAGAAGAAAAAGTTCATATTACTTTTTGTTCTCCATAGAGGGATTGACTTTGAACAATACAAAACTTGTACAAAGGATATGAACAATTTATAAACCTTTATAAATTAAGGCAGGCCTTAAGTGAGTTTTGTGTTTGATGATGAATATAATATTATATTACAACTGATTTTTATTATTAATAAGCATTTTTAATTGCAAAAAACTGTCCCACTTCATATTAACTGGCCTTAACTACTATGTACTGATGTCAAAATTTAAATACAATCTACTTAATATGTTCATAATGTATTGCAGAACATTTCTGGTGCTCTTGAGGTGAGATACGGGTAGAGTTAGGAAGAGAGGTTTGGTGGTATGGATAGGTTTAAGGGTGAGGAATGGTCAACAGTGTAAATATAAATGTACTTACAGAAATTAATTACAGATGTGATTACATGCAGGTATTTAATCAAGCATAAGTAAAAACATGTATTTACACAATATGTACATTGTAACGAATGGCTAATTTCAGTGTACTGTTAGTACGTATTAGTTAAGGCCACTTAATATAAAGTGGTACCTAAAAAACTATATGAATCACATGAATCATGCATTAAACAAATGGTTTAGTTCATGACCTCTAATGAAGAATTGAAAAAACTCTTATGACAAAAGGAATAGAAAAAATACTACCAGTGCTCAAAGCCATTTCTTTAAATATGGTTGCTACATACTTTTAGCCATTCTGAGAACTAAATATTTATTCATCTAGTGTTCATTTATTATTCGTTCATTCATTCATTTTCTTTTTGGCTTATCCAGCATGTGTTTTATGCAGCGGATGCCCTTCCAGCTGCAACCCATCACTGGCAAACACCCATACACTCTCATTCCCACACATACACTACGGACAATTTGGCGTACCCAATTCACCTGTACCGCATGTCTTTGGACTTGTGGGGGAAACCGGAGCACCCGGATGGAAACGCACACAAACACGGTGAGAACATGCAAACTCCACACAGAAATGCCAACTGACCCAGCCAAGGCTCGAAGCAGCGACCTTCTTGCTGTAAGGCAACATCGCTACCCACTGCGCCACTGCGGCGCCCTCATTTATTATTGTTATGCTATATTATTTTATATGCTAAATAATGTATTGGAGGTGACACGGTGGCTCAGTGGTTAGGTCACTAGTTTTGAGTTCTGGCATTTCTACATGGAGTTTGCATGTTCTCCCTGTGTTCGTGTGGGTTTCCTCCAGGTGCTCCGGTTTCCCCCACAGTTCAAAGACATGTGCTATAGGTGAGTTGGATGAACTAAGTACTAAGTTGGCTGTAGTGTACGAGTGCATGTGTGAATGAGAGTGTATGGGTGTTTTCCAGTACTGGGTTGCGGCTTAAAGGGGATCTGCTGCATAAAACATATGCTGGAATAGTTGGCGATTCATTCTGCTGTGGCGACCTCTGAAATGGAGACAAAAGACTGATTTATACTTCTACGTCAAGCGCACGCATGTGGTCCGGCACATCCTTCGTGCGTTTGTTCAGCCCTCTCCATGGCTGATGTCGACACTGACGTGCACCGATCAAAAAATGTAACTACACATCGCAACGATGCATTACGCAAGCTCTGTGATTCGTCGGCTTGGTGACTGTGATGAGTGTGGCCCATACTGAGAGCTGCGAGCCCAATGGAGCAAGTGTCGAGTCCCGTGAAGGAGCTTATGATTTAAGTTGTTGCACGTCTGCCGGTTCCCGCCTCTGAATGAGCGTGTTTGAGCTACTTGTACATCAAGGTAGCGGTCAGAAAATACAAAACACCTGCAAAGAAACTCGATATAGAGAAACATAACATAACCTACTGCCAGCTAGTGTTTTGGAAGTGTTATTGCAGAGCAACACAACAGCACTCAGAAGTGTAAATGCCGATTGCTCGACGTAGAAGTATAAACCAGCCTTCAGCCAAAGGAAAATGAATGAATGAATGAATATTTTATATGATAATTTTTTTATTTATTTATTGTAATTAATAATTTTGTCTAATTTGCATTTTTATGATATCTCCCAAACGCATTAATGTAAACACAAGTGTATTCTTTTGAAATAAAACAGTGTTGCAATTTCCCTTCCTCTGTCAGGATGTATAGTGACACAAATCTGAAAGCTGAGACTGATATATTCATGCTTTCCTCTTTTGTTCTTCTCTGTCTCAGGTCTGGTAGTGAGAGAAGTAGATATCTCTGTCTCCCGGACGCAGGTAGAGGAGTTGTTTGGGCTGGAGGATTATTGGTGCCAGTGTGTTGCCTGGAGCTCGGCAGGCACCACAAAGAGCCGTCGGGCTTACGTCCGCATCGCCTGTGAGTTTGTGTTCAGCAGCTTATGTGATCTGTCGGTGTGACGTGCCTTTTAGGCATCAAACTCTGCCTGGAGATGACAGCACCTGAAGAGAACCCTAGTATTTTGAATTTAAAACACTCCCCTATTTTTACTTGTGCTATTTTAATCCAGAACACATGAATACATATTTCCATATAATTTAAAAAATGGATAATGGATAGCCTTTTTTGTTTGTTTTGGATTTAGAAAAAATGTTGATTTGTGTGTTTTTATCAGACTTGAGAAAGAATTTTGAGCAGGAGCCGCTTGGCAGGGAGGTGCGTCTGGAGCAGGAAGTGTTACTGCAGTGTCGTCCACCAGAGGGCAGCCCGTCTGCTGAGGTGCTGTATTGTCTTCCTATGCTTTCTATATATATATATATATATATATATATATATATATATATATATATATATATATATATATATATATATATATATATATATATATATATATTCTGTATACAGGGGTGGATTTAACCAATAAGCAAGATAGGCATCTTATTTATCCCAAATAAATACAGAGAAGTATAAATTATACCTATAAATTAAATGTAACTTCATTTTCTATTATATTTTGTATGATGAGTGTCTAAAAAATTAAAGTTTAATGTTTATTACATCTGCGCAAATATTTCCCCCACCCTGCTTTACATGTTGTTATTATTATTTTGCATTAAGACAAAATGTAGAAAAGGAGTGATTGAGTGATATAAGAAAAAAACTTTTTGACCCCATAGCTGGAATTGGTTAGGGCCCTCAAATCACTAAATCTGCCCCTGTCTGTATATTTAGTTATTATATATAGTTGATGAATTATTAGCTCCCCTGTATATTTTTTTCTCAATTTCTGTTAAATGGAGAGAACACATTTCTTAACATAATAGTTTTAATAACTGATTTCTAATAACTGATTTCTTTTATCTTTGCCATTATGACAGTAAATAATATTTTACTAAGTATCTTTCAAGATACTAGTATTCAGCTTAAAGTGACATTTAAAGGCTTGACTAATTATATATTAGGTTATTTAGGCAAGTTAGGGTAATTAGGCAACTAATTCAGTGCAATTAAGTCATTGTACCACAGTATTTTGTTCAGTAGACAATCTAAAAATATATTGTTTATGGGAGAAAATAACATTGACATTAAAATGGTTTTAAAAACTGCTTTTACCCTAGCCGAAATAAAACAAATATAGAAAAGAAAAAATATTATAGGAATCACTGTTTCTTGCTCTGTTAAACATAATTTGGGAAATATTTGATAAATAATAAATATTGCACAGGAGGGCGAATAATTTTAAATATATACATTTACTCGGCCACTTTATTAGGTACACCTTACTAGTACACATTACGAGGTACTGGAAAAATTTCTCCGAGATATTGGTCCATATTGACATGATAGCATCACGCAGTTGCTGCAGATTTGTTGGCTGCACATCCATGATAAGAATCTCCCATTCCACTACATCCAAAAGGTGCTCTGTTGGATAGATCTGGTGACCGTGGAGGCCATTTTAGTACAGTGAACTCATTGTCATGTTCAAGAAACCAGTCTGAATGATTCAAGCTTCATGACAGTGCGTTATTCTGCTGGAAGTAGCCATCAGAAGATGGGTACACTGTGGTCATAAAGGGATGGACATGGTCAGCAACAATACTCAGGTAGGCTGTGGCGTTAATACGATGCTCAATTGGTACCAATGGGCCTAAAGTGTGCCAAGAAAATATCCCCCACACCATTACACCACCACCACCAGCATGAACCGTTAATACAGTGCAGGATGGATCCATGCTTTCATCTCGTTGATGCCAAATTCTGATCCTACCATCTGAATGTAGCAGCAGAAATAGAGACTCCTCAGACCAGGCAACGTTTTTCCAATCTTCTATTGTCCAATTTTGGTGAGCCTGTCCGAATTGTAGCCTCAGTTTTCCTGTAAACATTAGAGATGGCTGTGCGTGAAAATACTCAGAAGTACAATTATTACTAATAATTTTAAAAATTTAAAATTTAAAAAAAAAAAATTTAAACTGTTTTTATTCAAGCCAAAATAAAACAAATAAGACTTTCTCCAGAAGAAAAACTATTATCAGACATACTGTGAACATTTCCTTGCTCTGATAAACATCATTTGGGAAATATTTACAAAGAAATAAAAAATTCAAAGGAGGGCTAATAATTCTGACTGTACTTCTAAAATACTCAGAGAAGTCTGTCTGGCACCAACAACCATGCCACATTCAAAGTCACTTAAATCACCTTTTTCTCCATTCTGATGATCAGTTTGAACTGCAGCAGATCGTCTTGACCATGTCTACATGTCTAAATGCATTGAGTTGCTGCCATGTGATTGGCTGAAAATTTGCATTAACAAGCAGTTGAACAGGTGTACCTAATAAAGTGGCCAGTGAGCGTATATAAAGGAAACATTAGATCTGGATTGTTTTCAATTATATTTTGTGATACAAAGGTTGAAATTATATTATATTGAAAATATGTAAATATATTGAATTGTTCCTCACATATATTGATATTTGAAATATAGTGTGTCATAAATCATTTCATTTACCATATGGTATAAAACGTATTTTGCATTCAGAGCACATCTAGTGCTTTTTAATGTTGTATTGAAACGATTTAAAGTGCAGTTTTGGTCCAGATGCACATCATTGTTCTTGTGACCGAATGCATTGATTTCTTGTAATGTCACAGGTGGACTGGCTGAAGAACGAAGAGCTCATTGACCCGGCGCTGGATTCTAACTTTCTAATTACCATCGAGCACGACCTGATCATCAAACAGTCTCGACTCTCTGACACTGCCAACTACACCTGTGTGGCACGTAATGTGGTCGCTAAGAGACGCAGCAGCACTGCCACTCTCATCGTCTACGGTAACCACTTGACCAATCGCAGTCCCTGCTGCAGTCTGAGTCACTAAGTGCACAAGTCAAGGGCTAATTCGAAAAACAGAAGAGAACTACAATCACCACTCGAGTTTATGAATATTTATAACATGGCTATCTGAAATACTTGCTACTTATTGGTCAGCTATGGCATTCAGCAGTCTGTAATGGTTGTTAAATTAATATATGACCATTTGCCTACTTTGTGTTTATATATACAGTTGAAGTCAGAATTATTTAAACCCCTGAATTATTAGCCCCCTGTTTATTTTTTCCCCGATTTCTGTTTAACAGAGAGATTTTTTTAAACACATTTCTAAACATAATAGTTTTAATAACTCATTTCTAATAACTGATTTATTTTGTCTTTCCCATGATGACAATAAATAACATTTTACTAGATATTTTTCAAGACACTTCTATACAGCTTAAAGAAACATTTAAAGGGTAATTAGGTTAACTAGGAAGGTTATTGTATTGTATAACAATGGTTTGTTCTGTGGACTTTATAGCTTAAAGGGGCTAATAATTTTGACCTTAAAATTGCTTTTAAAAAATTTAAAACTGCTTTTATTCTAGCCGAAATAAAACAAATAGACTTTCTCATAAAGAAAAAAATATGATCATACATACTGTGAAAATTTCCTTGCTCTGTTAAACAACATTTGGGAAATATTTTAAAAAGAAACAAAAAAAGGGTTTAATAAATCTGATTTCAACTGTACACTCACACAGCTGATGTATAATGGAAACTGATGTGAAATTGTAATTCTTTTTCAAATATTTCCGAAGTGTATATTTAACATATCAAGGAGATTTTTATAGGAATTCCCTAAAGAGTATTTACTATTATATTTTTCTTCAAGAGAAAGTCCTATTTCTTTTAGTTTAGCTGCAATAAATTTAAATACATTTAAAAAAAACTGCTAAGCTCAATATCATTTGCCCCCTTAACATTTTTTTTCGATTGGCTACAGGACAAACCACTCTTGTTTAAAGAATGCAAATTAGTCTTAACTTACCTAGTTAGCCAAATAAATTAAGACTTTAAATTGCACTTTAAGCTGAATACTAGTGTCTTGCAAAAGAGCTAGTAAAATATTATCTACTGTCAACATGGTGAAGAATAAATAAATTAGTTATTAGAAATGAGTTGTTAAATCTGTTTTAAAAAATATTGAAAAAAAATCTGTTAAACAGCTCTTAGGAAATATTTGAAAAAAATAATATGTTTGTATTTAAGATTAATTAATAAGTAAATTGTCAAAGTTGAGTTTTTTGAGTATACAACACTTTAGAATATATGGATGAATTGTGTACACTTCAAATTGTTGATTACATTATCTTTGCCTTAAAAAGATCTTTAAAAAGTGTAAAAAAAAAAAAAAAAAAAAAAACTTAAACTTGTATTTACTGTATACTTGTATTTATTGTATATTTTCTCTAGCTGTCAGTTATTAGTAAATATCCCTCAAATATGACACAAAGGGGTTACTTTTGTATGCTCGCTTGTCTTTGTTTTTTTTATTTTTCTCATCTTCCAATCACTATTTCAAACATTCTCCATTCTCCTCTAATCAAACTGCATGCTAATATACAGTGCTCAGCATAATAAGGACACCCCTCACAAATCTATCTTTTAAATTCATATTTTTAAACGGATGCTATACAATATTATATTTGTGCATATACATTATATTAGTCAGTACTGAAGCCAAATCTGGAGCTTATCAAACAAAATAACTTATGATAACGGTCCAAAAACTAGTACAGCCAAATGTATATGTTATAGAAAAATATTAAATACAAATTTCAAGAGTTCATGCTTAGATATTGCTCGATGATATTCGCAGGTTTGGCCTGCTGTCCCACTGTCAATAGAGCATGTAAGGGGAGTACAAGATCAGGTGGTTTTGAGAGCTCTCCGTGGTAAAGGAGGAAAGGGGGAGAAGGGGTGGATGGGGGGTTTCTTCGGAAACGAAAATAAGGGAAAGATTTTGGCTAGGCTACTTATAGTGAGTGTGGATTAATCTGATTGCCTAGTTTATGATTGTAGATGAGAGACCAGCTGCAGTCGATCATATCACGTGCTCCTCATTCATTCATTCATTCATTTTCTTGTCAGCTTAGTCCCTTTATTAATCCGGGGTCGCCACAGTGGAATGAACCGCCAACCTATCCAGCATCTGTTTTACGCAGCGGATGCCCTTCCAGCCACAACCCTTCTCTGGGAAACATCCACACACACACTACAAACAATTTAGCCCACCCAATTCACCTGTACCACATGTCTTTGGACTGTGGGGAAAACCGGAGCACCCGGAGGAAACCCACGCGAACGCAGGGAGAACATGCAAACTTCACACAGAAACGACAACTGACCCAGCCCAGGCTTGAACTAGCGACCTTCTTGCTGTGAGGCGACAGCACTACCTACTGCGCCACTGCGTTGCCTCTCGTACTCCTCTAGAAATTAGTTTGTGAAACTTCAATTAAAAAGAGGGAAAATCAAGAGAAGCAAAAATAAAAATTTTAATTTAGTTGAAATTTTGCTTGAATTTAATTGCATTATCTTTACATTTCTAATTATGTTTGGTGACTAAAATGTTATTTTAATAAATATATCTGTTTAATAAATCTGTTTTGTTTAAATGCACCAAAATACATTTCCTATATTCACTGAGAAATGGATAGAACTATTCATTTTCAATATGGGGTGTACTCACTTATGCAGAGCACTGTACACATTCTTGATAATCTGCATTAATAGTATATGTCTCTGGCTGTCTGTTATTAGTTAGTGGAGGCTGGTCATCCTGGACAGAGTGGTCAGAATGTAATGCTCAGTGTGGGAGGGGCTGGCAGAGACGAACACGCAGCTGCACCAATCCAGCACCACTCAATGGAGGAGCCTTCTGTGACGGACCGCCCTTCCAGAGGGTCACCTGCACCACCCTCTGTCCAGGTGAACGCTCGACACAAGTTCACTCCTGTAACCACTGACCTGAGCCACTGTTTAATCGCTCATGTGTTTTCCTAGTGGATGGAGGCTGGACCGAGTGGGCCAAGTGGTCTGCGTGTGGGACGGAGTGCACACATTGGCGCAGTCGTGAATGTCAGGCGCCACCGCCACGTAATGGAGGACGACACTGCAGCGGCAGCATGATGGAGAGCAAGAACTGCACTGAGGGATTATGTGCACGCAGTAAGTCATGGGATTCAGCATCATCAGTGGGAAAATTTCTTGGAATGTTGGTCTGGATATCATATTAACAAGTGGCAGATATGAAACTGGTCCACACCGGGGTTATTGCTGACTAAGACTATTTGACACTGGATAAAATACCAATATATTTTGGAGTACTGTAGAAATAATTGTTTTCCTTTATATTTTTTTCAAGTGCAAAAATGTGCAATGTTTCCTTTTTCACATTTAGTTTAAATGTAGTAAATTAACAAATTTGGCATAATCTGTATTTCAGCTATTTATACTGGTTACTTTTCTCATTTACTGCACCAACAAAAGTTGAAATTAAAAAGAAAGATACATATTTGATGCATGAAATAAACAATATACTAAAATAACTATACTATTAATTAAAGAAATAATATTTTAATTACAAAAATTGCCAAATAACATTGCTCATTTTCAGTTAGTCAAACATGATGAACTAAAATAATTATTATTAAAATAATTTTTTTATATTTTTATTTTAAATATTTATTAAATGTACTTATTTTTATTTGATACATAAAATAATAATAATAAAAAAACAATAATAATAGAAATAAATTTATTTTATATTTCAGTTAAAGAATATACTAAAATAACTATACAATAAGTAGTAAAATCATTTTTTTATTCCAAAAAATGCCCAATAAAATTGCTCATTTTCAGTTAAACTTGATGTACTAAAATAATTATTATTGAAAGAAATTGTGAATATTTTAATCTATAAAATAAATCAATTATTATTATTATATTATATTATATTATATTATATTATATTATATTATATTATATTATATTATATTATATTATATTATATTATATTATATTATATTATATTATATTATTTTATATCCTTTATAAAAACATTGTAAATTATTTAGTTTAACAATGAATTAAATTAACTTTAACTTATTGTATTAAAATATCTAAAACTAAACCTGAATTTTGAAAACTGAAAAGAAAACTGAAAAAATGTTGCTAAAATGATATACACAATAAAATAAAACATAAATAAATAAAAAGCAAAAAAATAAAAATTACCAAAACTTTATCTCAAATTAGTTATTGCTAAATATTTATGAAGAAAAGTTCCACTTTACAATAAGGTTTAACCAGTTAATGTATTTACTAAGATGAAATGTAAGTCATAAAGTAGCATGAAAGTAAAGTCATTCATCATTAGTTCTTGTTTTGTTAAAATTTGGATTTTAATAATGCATTAGTAAATGTTAAACTATGATTAATAAATGACAATGACTGTTTATTCTTAGTTAATGTCATTAAATACATAAACTAACATCAAATAATGAAACCTTTTTATACAGTCCATGTAAATTGCTACCTTTAGTGTTCAAATAAAATAATACTGGACTCAACGTCCTAAGAGAATAAGTTATCACAGGGTTCTGAGCACAGATGGACAGGAGGGTAAACGGTGAGGTTTGGGCAGTCAGACAAATGTACTTTTACAACTAGCAAGTGAAGAAGCACATGAGCTGTGTGACGGTGAGCCAGATTCATGCTGACACTGGGTGCTCGTCCCAGGGCTTCTTTTGGAGGAGCGCAGCTGACAGCATTGAATTATCCCAGGAGAACATCAATAGCAAACTCACACTCTCACATATGCACACACTGTTCAGCAAGAACACTGCAAGTTTAGTCCGCCCTGTCTGGGCTTCAGGTTGGAGCACAACCCATGTTCCAACATTAATAATGCAGCATAGACACACACACACACACACACTCACTCACGCTGGTCAAAAGTTTGCGAATGGTACAATTTTTTAAATGGTTTAAAAAGAAGGCTGTTCTGCTCACCGAGGCTGCTTTTATTTGATCAAAACAGTAAAACTGTAATATTGTGAAATAGAGTATTATTCAAATTTTAAATGACAGTTTTCTTATCAATTGTGGTTTAAAATTGTATTTATTCTTGTGATTCAAAGCTGAATTTTCAACATCATTACACCAACACACTTAGATCATTGCTTTCTATTATGGTCAATTATTATTGACATTGATAAAAATGTTGAAAATGTTTTCCCCTTTGTGATACAGTTCTTTTTTAGGATTTTTTAAAATTAAAAATGACAACTTTCATTTCAAATAAATAGGTTTACATTATAAATGATTTTACTCTCATTCTTGAATACTTTAATATGTCTTTGATGAATAAATAACATTTATTAAAATACATATTTAGTGGTATTTTTGAATGGTACCGCATCAGTTTCCAACATTTTTCATTATACAAAATAATTTTTTGAGTGTAACAGTGGCTCAGTGGTTAGCACTGTCACCTCACAGCAAGAAAGTTGAGTCAGGAGTTTGCATGTTCTCCCCATGTTCGTGTGGGTTTCCTTTGGGTGCTCCGGTTTCCCCCACAGTCCAAAAACATGCGCTATAGGTGAATTGAATAAATTAAATTGTCCATAGTGTATGAGTGTGTGTGAGTGAGTGTGTATGGGTGTTTCCCAATACTGGGTTGTGGCTGGAAGGGCATCTGCTGGGGAAAGCATATGCTGGAATAGTTGGTGGTTCATTCCACTGTGGCGACCTCTGAAATAGCGAATAAGCTGAAGGAAAATGAATGAATGAATTTTTTTTGAGCAGATGTTCATCATATTATAATGATTTCTGAAACATAATTTTCCTCTGAAGACTGGAGTAATGATGCTGACAAATTTATATTATTTAACATTAAATATAATACAATAAATAACACTATAATTAAATTGTAATATTACTTCAGGATTGTGCTGTAATTTTGATCAAATAAATGCAGCCATTGTGAGCAAAATTAGCTTCTTTTAAAACAATTAAAATCTGACTGTTCTTTTGACCGGTAGTATACATACTTTCTCACAAATGATTCCTCTAGAGGAGGTTTGCCCAAACGTTTTCATATAAAGGGCCAAAACCAAATATCATTATGAGCGATGGGCAAAGGTAAACATACTAAACTATATCAAATCAAAGGTTACTATGGCCCATAGGCCCTAGTTTGGGCATCTCTGCTCTAGAGCATTCTATCTTTTGAGAGATGCAAGATGTTTACTTTTGCTGCATTATAAACCATGAAAATATGATTTCAGTTTATAATCCTCAGTGCTTCATTTGCTGAGTTTTGTATTTGCATTGATTGACTATTTGTTCTGTATTCGTTAGCATTCATCTTTGAGTTATGCTCATCCATTCTCATGTTCATTCTTTCTTGTTTTTCTTTCTTCTTTGTTTATTTTTTTGCATTTTTTCTAACAGATAAAAAGGTTTCTGTTGAACATACAAGCCATCGTAAGTTTTCATTTTATTAACAGTGGTTTTTATTTCACACTGTTACCTCCACTTTTCACCCTCTCCCTGTGCTTTTGTCTTCCTATGTGATTATGTCTGGGAAACGCAAAGGAAAAGTGACTGGAAATCTTAATTTAGAAGATGCACTATATAAATGTTTGTGTGTCTCATGTTTCACTCTTTTATTTCTGCCTATTTCATCTCTGGATATGGAGCACACTTGTACTGTATGAAATACAGTTGAAGTCAAAATCATTAGTCCTCTGTGAATTATTATTATAATAATAATAATAATAATATTTATTATTTATATAAATATATTATTATTTTTTTAAATATTTGATCCTTAACAGAGCAAAGGATTTTGACAGTATTTCCTATAATAGTTTTTCTTCTGGAGAAAGTATTATTTGTTTTATTTTATTTGTTTATATTTAAGGTCAATATTATTCGCCTCCTTAAGCAATATTTTCTTTTTCAACTTACCTACTCACCCTAACTTACCTAGTTAAGCCTTTGGGATATCAAAAAATATCTAGTAGAACATTATTTACTTTCATCATTTCAAAGATAAAAGAAATTATTTATTAGAAATGAGTTATTAAAACTATTGTGTTCAGAAATGTGTTGAAAAAAAATCTGTTAAACATAAATTGGGGGAAAAATATACAGGGGGGCTAATAATTCAGGAGGGCTGAAAATTCTGACTTGAACTGTAACTACATGAAATTAATTGAAAACATGAAAAGTGGACAACCTCTAAAAGTCGGCTTTAAAGTTAATAAATAAAATAAAAATAAATAAAAATATAAAGATCATAAAATTATCTATATATGATATAAATATTTCAGAGTTTGCATGTTCTCCCCGTGGGTTTCCTCTGTGTGCTCTGGTTTCCGCCACAGTCTAAAGACATGCGATACAGTTGAATTAAATAAACAAAAATTGGCCGTAGTGTATGTGAGGGTGTGCAAGAGTGTGAGAGTGTTTCCCAGTGTTGGGTTGCGGCTGGAAGGGTATCTGCTGCCTAAAACATGCTGCATAAGTTAGCGGTTCATTCCGCTGTGGCGAACCCTGATTAATAAAGAGACTAAGCTGAAAAGAAAATGAATGAATGAATGAATCAATATATCATTTATAAATTTTTATTTCATTTATATATTTTTTTTTACCATTTGTTTTCCAATTTTCCACTTTCAACTTGCGGCTTTGGGACTTTTTATTTATTTAGGTATTAGTGTCTTTTTTAAAGTCATCCTATAACATTTTTTTCATTTCTCATAACTCATTTTAATCAATTAAATACATGTAATTTAAATGTAAAAGAAATATTGTGAAAAATATACATCATTTCTAACTGACAACTGTAAACAGGTTTTCTTATGAAGGGCTAAAATCCAAGCTTGATTGAGAGCTATGGGCTGAAGGTAAATATAGCAAACCGTATTACATTAAAGTTGCCATGGGTAATTTTCTTATGTATTTCATAATAATTAAAAATAAAATAAAAGATTACTTCAACCATATTTACTAATGCATTCTAATTTTTCAAACATTTATATTATTTTAACAAACTTTGCCTTGATTTGCATGCTGATATCTTCTGCTTTGTCCCCTATTCGTCAAGTGACACTATGAACATTTTTTAAAAATCTGTTTCATTTACATCATTCAATTGAAACATTACATTTTTATTTTTGTTTTTTATAGCTCAACAATAAAACAAACAGACAAAAGGTTACATTAAAATAGAAATGAGAATCTCTGTTGAAGGCATTCCCCAGCCCTTCCCAAACATTTTCCCTCTGGCTGGCCAAATCAAAGGATACAAAGGACCAACTTTGGCCCAAGGGCCCTAGTTTGGACATCTCTGGGTTAGAGTCTAAATTAATTAATTAATTTATTTTATTTAACTGGCTTGGTTTCTATATAGCTTTAGCTTTGTTATGCAATATACTGTTGTCTTTTTCTCATACTCTGTATAATTTTTAAAATATACAAATGTTTTCATACCAGTTCCTTCTGCATTGCTTATGCGATTTGTAAACACACATGCACAGAAGAAAATATGCATACGCATTCCTGGAAGTTGATGTAAAATACATATGCATTCTTGGTTCAGAAATAAAGTGCCTTTTGAAGACATTGAAGTTAATGACTGTGCATCTTACTGGCCCAGAGCGATCGATCGTGTAGCTTACAGTTCAAGTGATGCTAATTTTCTGAGATCAATGTGACATTCAGTACTTGAGAGACCAAAAAGTAACACACCTAATTCTCCTTGCTTCCGTTTGCTATAATAAGTTAAGACGGCTGTCAGATTCACTTCTTTCCTTTTGCCCACTCTCTCTCTTTCTCTCTCTCTCTCTCTCTCTCTTCACACGCATCTGCTCTCTTCCTCACGTTTTTCTCCTGTGTGTCTCTTGGGTGCTGTACCTGTGTGAGCACCTCCGTCTCTCTCCTCTTTCTTCATAAAGCCTTTTTATAGTGTACCATTGGTGTAAATATAGTACTTAATTCAGCAACGGCTGATTCTCAATGGAAAAAAGCACAGGGATCAGGAGTCAGACAGGAAAGTCCCACAATGCTCTATTAGATTCACAGCATCCCCAATTGTTCATACAGGTTCAAATGCATTATAATTATAATTTTATTATTATTATTATTATTATTATTATTATTATTATTATTATTATTATTATTATTATTATTATTATGTTGAACAGGACCCAAATGCAACATGGGAGTATCCCCTGAAAGTTAACTTATGGAGAATGTACATTATCCTGCTTATTACACAGCTACTGTACTTGTCACATAATTACATTTTAAGTTCGGCATAAAATATAAATTTACAATCTTTATTTTGTCAGCGTGCATTGTTAGTCTTAAGGTAAACAGTTAATCCATGCTATTTAATCCACTTAAAAAGTTTGATTTTGTCATCTTTAATCAATATCTAACCATTTGCTTTAGCTCTAGAACAGCAGTCCTTCTCTGATAATGTCAGTTTGACGGCTTGGACGAAATATGGTTAGTCACGCCTCTACAATCGTTAGTTTGCTGTGAGTGAAAGATGAGAGGAGGTGTGCAAAAATAAAGTCCCTCCCCACTACCAATGTCCCTTTAAGACAAGTCATTTCACTCGGCGGCTCTCTTTGAAACGCCTCTTGGTTGGGCATTCCAAGTTTGAGCATTCGTTTGAATGGGGAAACATCAAATTCTTCAATACTCTTTTCCAAGCTTATGACTGAATTTCATATTAGTAATCATTAATAAAATCAAACAACAACTGTCTCTTTAGTTTTATTTCTTAACGTTTGAATCACTCAAAATCTGCAGAAACTCACGTCTAGTCCGAGCCCCTTCTCCAGAGTATTGTTAGTCTATAGCAATTGAGGATTGGCTCCTGTACAAGAAGGCGGGCTTTATTCACAAAATAGTAATCAATGATTAGCTCCTGTACTAGTAGGTGGGGCTTTATTCTCCATATTGACCGTTACACTTTTCCCAATTCGAAATGATATGAGTGTCATGTCATGTGTATCAGCTTGTTAATGAAATACTGTTTCTGGGTCCAAGCCGCTACTCATTTGAATTGAGAAAATATTCGTTTATGGACACGTATTAGTCATATCACACTTAAAAAGGGATTTTATATAAAATCAAAGTGTACACATCAATCTCATCAATTTTGACTGCATCACAAAAAGCAATATTTTACTATTTACTGTATAAAAATGGATCACTTTCTGGCCATCGGATATTAGGCATGGATATATACATTGCGATTGTGATTTTCAAAAGTATTACAGCGATTTGTAAATGTTTGTTATTACCATTTGATTAGTCTCCCTATACAGGTTGATAGAGCGCTTAGACCCGGAAGCCACTTCGCGTGACGTCACAAGCGGATTCTATAGTCCAGGCGTGCTCAGCCCTGTTCCTGGAGATCTACCTACAGTACCTACAGAGTTCAACTCCAACCCTGATCAAACACACCTGAACCAATTTATTAGGACCTGAAAAGTACTTGATAATTACAGGCAGGTGTATTTGATATTGGTTGCAACTGAAATCTGCAGGAAGGTAGATCTCCAGGATCAGCACCCTTGCTACAGGCTTTGACGCTACTCAATATTTTGTTATGGAAAGTCCACAGTAACTTTAATTTTAACATTAAACTCATTGCAAAGCTACCACAATCAAAAAAAGAGTTACTAATAAGAGGCTGGATGTACCTAATTCTGCTACTTGTTGAATTATTAAATAATTGTACACAAGATTAGGGATATCCTAATGAGTATAATCTTTTAATAACAAATAGATTTCAGCAAATAAAATATAACTTTCTAGAATCTTTATCTGCTAGTGGAAAGGAATAAGCCACGTAAAAAACGTATGCCAGAGTAATTGGCGGTTCATTCCACTGTGGCAACCCCTGATAAATCAGGGATAAGCCAAAAGATAGTGAGTGAGTGAGTGAGTGAGTGAGTGAGTCTTTATCCAGAATTAGAATCCTCTTTTCTACTTCTGGGTTCTGAATCCCAAAATGCTAAATCTGTTAAATCCTCTTTTCCTTTTTCAAACCTTTTATACTTCATTTGATCACAGTTTTGTGTTGTGTAATGTAGTCATTGACATTGATGACATGTTAGTATATATGTGTGATTTTGTACCTGTGTGTGTTTCACAGCTCTGGGCTCTGGGGCTGGTGTCGCGTTGTATGCAGGGCTTGTGGGAGCTCTGCTTCTCTGTGTGATCCTGGTGTTGTGTGTGGGGATTCTGGTCTATCGCCGGAGCTGTCGCCATCTTCACGGTGAAATCACAGATTCGTCATCAGCCCTCACTGCTGCCTTCCACCCCGGCAACTACAAACCTCCACGACAGGGTGAGACATCCGCACTTTCTCACTTCTACTTTCTGTTTTTATTTCTTACTGCTCTCACCTCTTCAAACCCAATATAAACTCTTTCTTTGCGTTCAGTTTTAATCCCCTCTCCTGCTGTCACCTACTCTCTCAAAATTGTTGAAACTTGTTTATATGGCTCCCCTTTTAAATCCTCTCCTCTTTAATACTCTCATTTCTTAGGCAAATCCCCTCAGAACTTTGCAGCTAGCCTGAAACTTTTCCTTCTCTCTTGAATTTAATTGTATTTTTACTGCTAAAATTAGCAAAGATTAATAAGCGCTGTCAAAAAATATTCACAGTTTCTTTTAGTACTGTTAGTTAATGCATTAACTAATGTTGACAAACCATACTGAAAATGAAAAACATTGACATTATTATGTTCTGTTATATGTTCTGACATATTCTGTTCTAAATCATTTTCTGTTCTATTCTAAATGTGTTCGTATGTTTGTGTATCTATTCTTTTTTTTTTAAATATATGCACCTATCTAGCAATCGATATCTATTATTATTATTAGTATTATTATTATTATTATTATTATTATTATTATTATTATTATTATTATTATTATTATTATTATTATTATTATTATTTCAGACTCTTTGTCCACATCCAAAAACATAACACATCAAAAAATACAAAATATAAAAATAAATAAAAATAAAAAAACGTATAGAGCTCTATTTTAATGGTCTAGGCGCATATATGCTGCGTTCACACCAGACGCGGAAGAAGCGTCAAGCATGTGTGATTTACTTGTTAAGTCAATGCAAAGGCGCAAATAGACATCCTGCGGCGCGATGGGCGCGAATGACGTGATGGCCGCGAATGAAGCAACGCGAGTTGAGCGTTTTGCGCGATTCACGCGTGTTTCACACAAATCGCTTGAGTTGGAAAAATCTGAACTTCAGCGGACATCCGGATTAGCGGGTTTAACCAATCAGGAGCTTTCATTTGTAGGGGCGTGCTTATGATGTAGTGCCTGTTGTTGGTGTCCCGATGGGAAATCCTCCTGCCGGCGCCAACAACAGTTGATCAAACTGGGCTAGGCTCAGTCGGATGCACCGCTGAAATCAACTTTTTTTTAGCCTTCATAAAGCACATAAACACAGTTATTTTCTCAATAAAATCCATGTTAGCCATTTAGCAACAAAGCTATAGTCACCAGGCACACAGAAGCCCTGGCCATGCACGATTTCCTGTCTATTGTGAAGCGGATTTGAGGTGCAAATGAAGCGGATTTGATGCACGAATGAGGCAAATAAACTAAAAAAGTTAAAATATCGCAATTTATCCACGCGTTCCACGTCTGGTGTAAACACAGCATAGCGCAAAAGCATTAAAGATGTGTCCGAATCCCCTTTTGCTATTTTAAGGTTGGAAAAATACGCTTTGCTCCCTGGCGCATGCTCTAACAGGGTGGTGCTTACTCTCGTAATGAGTTCTGGTTGGGTTTTGAGCATAATGTGCATTAACCCAATCAAAGTTTCATCTAACATTCCTTTTAAGAGTCAGTTGCGTCACGCCATGGCACATTTGCTATTTACATGGCGGACTTCGTAAGAAGAAAAACTAAACGCTTTAGTAGCGAGTAAACAGTTAAACAAAGCATCTGTGGTGCTAGGATAAAGAACGAGCCTCCTCTATTCAGCCTCTTTACTTTCTCTTTACTTTTCTTTTACTCTTTACTTTACTCCTTTACTTTTATGGACAAGGAAACGGTGTTGTACACACTCCACTGAAGACATCCATTAGCCTAGATATTTAATTTCATTTGTTAAGCGCAAAGATTTATTTCAAAACTATTTTTAAATTGAGTTCCAATTTCCAGCAAACGAATAAATGAACAATGATTAGGAAGTGTGGAGTTATATACAATCACACGTCCTATTCTTATGCCCCATATGTTGATACATACTGTATGTCTTCAAAACCCGACAGGTGGACAGATCTAAACTTGTTTTAATTAAAACAAATATAAATATGCATATAATATATAATACTGCTAATAATAATAATAACATTATACAAATGCAAATTATGGTGAATAAAAGGAAAAAAAGCCGCTTGGAGGTAGTGGTTTTTATATTTATGTAGAAAATAATAATTTTTGTAACATTTTAATCCTTTATTTTTTTTTCATATGTAAAGCGCTCTGCACTGGACTTTAGACCAGCTTTCTGATGGTCAACTACGCAATCTATTTCGATTCTTCAAAATATCAAAATTAGGCTTGCGCTGGTCTGAAAATAGCAACAAATCTCGCCAAACATGTCTTGTGCATAATCCCATTCAATCATAAATATATTAACATCATTTAAAAAACATGCAAACATTTATTCTAATGCTTCTAATACCAGGAGTGGTACTTAGTATCATTTAAAGTGGGATTATTTAAAATCTTTATAATTGTATTTCTTAAGATTCACTCGACACAAAATTATACATACATTTCCTTAATACGGCATAAAAAAGGGAATATTATTAATTACACTATCTGCAGTATTGTTGCTTTTCAGTTTGATGAGCTTCTGTTGCACTCATTTGTAAATTGCTTTGGATAAAAACATCTGCTAGATGTAGATATAAGTGTAGTTTTAAGCTAATTCTGTTAATAAATCCAATAAATGCTCTGTTAAATAACGCATTAACTGATGTTTTCAAACCTTGTTGTGTAATATTGGTATCTTATCATAAATGGTTACTGATTCAAATGTATTTTTTACTTTTGGTAGATAATCCACATCTCCTGCATCCGACCGCTCCGCCTGACCTCACAGCCAGTGCTGGAACTTTCCGCGGGCCACTTTTCTCTTTACAGCAGGCTACACTGGACTCGCACCACAAGATCCCCATGACCACGTCTCCTTTGCTTGACCCTCTTCCCAGCCTGAAGATAAAGGTGTACAACTCCTCTACTATGTCCTCCCTGGAGCTTCCGACCGGCCTGGGCTCTGTTGACGGGGAAATCATGAGCTTGAAGACTGTTGGCTCTGGACCGAAAGACCATCATGGACACACGCTGCCCAGGGAACCCAGTCACAGCGCCAGTGCCACGCTGGGCTCGCTGGGTGGCCGTCTCACTATCCCTAATACAGGTAACAGGATTTTAAAAAGCTGTATTTTACCCTTTTATAGCATTTTTTGCCAATAATGTGATATAAAGTGAATAGGTTTGTCACAGGATCGTCAAGTCCACTTATGTTAAATGAATGAATCTATCAATCAATCAATAAATTAATTAATCAATACAGATAGAAATTTAATTTTGCATGTCAAGACCTGATTCAGGTAAACCAGGTCATAATAACTGCAAAGCTTTCAGCCAATTTATTAACATTATAAAAGAAGCCAGTTGTGTTTACCAAGGCTGCATTTATTTGATCAAAATTGCAGTAAAAACTGTGCAATTCTGAAATATAAGCATTTAAAAATTTCAGCAACAGTACTCAGTCTTCAGTGAGTACGTTTACATGGACACCAATAATCAGATTTTAATGCGATTAAGACAATACTCTGATTAAGAGCCTACCATGTAAACAGCAATTTTTGATTAATTTAATCTGATTAAGGTCATAATAGAACTAAACTGAATTCGAATTAAGACATGTGGAGTTCGCATTAGTGAAGTGCAGAACAGACATGTAAACACCACAATCAAACTATTATTGTCGTGTAGGATTTTTGCTGTGTTTTGTGACAGCATAATCCATACACAACGTGCTGTTTGACACTTTTCTCTGCGCCTACCTAGTCAGTGAAGGACCACAGACACCTTCATCGCGAAATGCAGAGGTTTTTTTCCCATACGGCGTGTTGTAGCAAATTCCATTAAAACAACACTCTTCCAGCAGTTCATACTCGCATCCAATATCTGCAAAGTTAATATCAAACTTTGATATCCAAATATCAAACTGCAGTTAAAGTCGAAACATAAAAAATGAAACACCTGAAATTACATGAAACGTCGGGGAGAATGTGGATAGCATGGTGACGCAATGATGTTAATCGAATTATGTTCTATAACATGTAAAACGGGATCATAAAAGGAACTTTCATGCTTTTTCATGTAAACACCTTCATCATATTATTTTCTTATTCAGATTAAGGCAAATAGTTTGATTACTAATGTCCATGTAAACGTAGTCAGTGTCATTATGCTTCAGAAATCATTATAATATGATGATCTGCTGCTCAAAAAATTCTTTTAAATAATACTTTTGCATATTACACTTTATTTATTTTTTGAGTATTTCTACATACTTATACAGTATATTACAGTTACATTGTGTTCTACATTTATATACAGTGTATATACAGTTGAAGTCAGAATTATTAACCTGCCTGCCTAGTTAACCTAATTAATCTAGTTAAGCCTTTAAATGTCACTTTAAGCTGTAGAGAAGTTTCTTGAAAAATAACTAGTAAAATATTATTTACTGTCATTATGGCAAAGATAAAATAAATCAGTTATTAGAAATTAGAAAGTTATTAAAACTATTATTTTTAGAAATGTGTTGGGGAAAAAAATAAACGGGCTAATAATTCAGGGGGCCTAATAATTCTGACTTTAACTATATATATATATATATATATATATATATATATATATATATATATATATATATATATATATATATATATATATATATATATATATATATATATATATATATATATATATATATATATATATATGGCTCTATTCAGATTTACTTTTGTATATTATTTCTTAAACATTATATTGTTGCAAACTATTAAATATTTCAATGAAATTAGATGTCGACAGAGCAGAGTCCCATAATACAATTAGAAATCATAAATAAATGTTAATGTACACCCATGAATGACAAGCTTGGAGCAACTGTTAATTAAAGAGTGTATACAATAATATTTAATAATATCTTTTACTGTTCTAAATATCTGCAAATATTTTATAGCTTTATAGCTCATATTACAGTCCAGAAGAAGATTAACTACAAACTAATAAGTTAAAAATACATGTTGTTTATTATTCTCCCTCTGCTCCCCTTTTCTGCTGTTAGGGGTGAGCCTGCTGGTTCCACCCGGGACGATACCTCAGGGCAAGTTCTACGAGATGTACCTCATTATCAACAAATGGGAGAAAACAACGTAAGTCAGACTCTTAAAACCACTTTTCAGTGCCCTGCCCTCATCACACTGTCATTTCCCAACACATAACACTTGCATTTATCTGTCACTTTGAGCAGATGCAAACAATCCAGTTTAAAACATCCTGACAGCCCTTGCAGAGCAATATTGACTGCAGAAATATTGTGAACCCAATGGCAGCACTTGGGAGAAAATAACATTTCAAAACTATGACACAGCAGAAAAATACAAACAAACAAATATGCCTCGAAAACAGTGAACGGTTGTCTGAGCTTTGACTTTTTTGCTGAGGCTCTATTTTTTTTAACAGTTTTTGTTTTATTGTCAAATATGAAACATATAAATTTCACCATGCCTTTAGAGCTTTCGGCTGCAATAGTGTTTCTCACTAGTTGAAGGTGCCATAAATGTTCTCAAAACATAAACAATTTGTCACACGTTTTAGTCTTTTGTGCTCATGTGGCCAAAAGAGTTTCAGTCTGTCTTGTAACATTTCTGTTCTTTCTTTATTTCGCCATCTTTCCTTTCCATTGTCCTTGTAAATACAAGAGACTGTAAATGAAGTGGTATAAACATGTTAATTTAATTTAATTTAATTTAATTTAATTTAATTTAATTTAATTTAATTTAATTTAATTTAATTTAATTTAATTTAATTTAATTTAATTTAATTTAATTTAATTTAATTTTGTTAATTCTTATTGGGTTAATTCTGGTAATATTCAGATTAGATGCTCTCAAAAATTTTATACAAGATATTTTATACAATATATGTGCATTTTTGTGTGGGCATACATGGAGATTTTGAATGCATTATGAGGGCTAAATATGCAGAATTTCAGTGTTGCAGTAAAGTGGAGTACTGTATGTATCTTTTTTCATTTTATTTAACTTTAATGAAAATTAAATGTATTCTATTTAAAATTATGCTTTTAAAAAAAGATGCCACAGAGTATGGTGGCATCTTACAATCGTTGCAGCGTCCAAATACATTTTGCATGCTGAAAATCACCACGGCTTGAATGTCAATGTGAATTAAGGTTGCTGAACTGTGTCCCTCTGTGTTTTTGTTGTCAGGTTGCCATCAGATGGTAGTCAGACAGTATTAAGTCCGGTGGTGAGCTGCGGACCCTCAGGCATGTTGTTGAGCAGACCTGTGGTCCTCACTCTGCCCCACTGCGCACAGCTGGAGCCCCCAGACTGGACCCTCACCCTCAAAATGCAGAACCATCAAGGCGCTTGGGAGGTAAGGATGATGGGAGAGCTGACATCAATGAATATTGACAGAAAATGTATGAAGAATCAGGGTGGCAAACAAGACAAAATGGTTTTAGTTAATAGTTATATGAATAATTGATCTTAAAGGCATAGTTTACCCAAATATGAACATGTAGGACTCTATTTTAATGATCTATGCGCAAAGTCTAAAGCACAGGGTGCAAAAGCATTAAGGGCATGTCTGAATCCACTTTTGCTATTTTAAGGACGAAAAAATATGCTTTGCGCCGTGGCGCATCGTCTAACAGTGTTGGGCTTGTTCTCTTAATGGGTTATGGGTGTGTTTTGAGAATAAACCAATTAAAGTCTCATCTCCCGTTCCCTTTAAGAGTCAGTTGCGTCGGGCCATGATGCATTTTCCTATTTACATGGCGGACTTTGTAAGAGGAAAAAACTAAATGCTTCACTAGTGAGAAAACAGTTAAACAGACCATCTGCAGTAAGAGGATATAGAATGAGCCTCCTCCATTCGGCCGTTACTTACTCTTACTCTCTTTTTCGTGGATAAGGAAACAGTGTTGAACACTGCACTGAAGACATCCATTAGCCTACATAATTAATTTTGTTTGTTAAGCGCAAAGATTTGTTTCAAAATTATTTCAAATTTCAGTTCTAATTTCCAGCAAACAAATAAGTGAGCAATAATAAATAAGTCTTAATATGTGCTATTCCCCATATGGTCCTAAACATTTGTCCTATGGACAAATCTAAGTTTGTTATTAATAAAACTAATAAAAATATGCATATAATAAATAATAATAATAATAATAATATTATTATGAAAAAGCAAGTTGTCATGAATAAACTGAAAAAAGCCTCCCCGAGATAAAGAAGGCATGAAGTCAGTGGTTTTTACAATCATGTCTAATGTAATAATTTTTGTAATATTTTATTCCTTTAGCTCTTTTTCATTTGTAAAGATATTTGTGTATTGCTGTACATCCTGCATGTTTTAAGCAATGTGTAAGCGTTTAAGGTGCACAACTAACGCGCTCTGTGCTGGACTTTAGACCTGCTTTCAGCTGGGCTATTGCACGGTCTATTTTAGTTCCTCAAAGCAACACGCCAACAATGCGCTTTAACACACCTATTTTCTAGACCGGAACACCCATGAGTCCACAAAGTGGTGCAAATGGATTTGCTATTTAAACAATGCGGTGCAAAATTGGAAAATTAAGATTGCGCTGGCCTGAAAATAGCATTACGTCGGGGCAAACACGTTTTGCACCTTATTGCGCCGGGTTAATGATAGGGCACTTACTCACTATTTACTCTCCTTCAAGTGGTTCCTAACCTTTATAAGTTTCTATTTTCTGTTGAACAGAATTTTATTTTGAAGAAATTATTTTGAAGAAAGCTGAAAACCTGTAACAATTGACTTCAAGAGTAGGAAACACAAATCCTATGGAAGTAAATGGTTACAGTTTTTTAACATTATTCAAAAATATTTTCTTTAGTGTGTCTTTAGAACTAAAAACTAAAAAGGTTTGAAACAAGTAAATGTTGACAGATGTTTTATTTTTGGGTGACCTATGCCTTTAATGAATTATAAGATCAACAAAGATACATGCTTTAGGCCGGACTAAACAGTAACATTTCAAGTGTTGATAATTATCATGATAAATGTTTAATCTCTGTTTCTTTAATTTCTCTCTCTGTTTGGTTAAAAGGCACAGTATTAATTTTTTTTGTTGATGTGTAATTTTTGGCCACATATTCACACATGAGTATGGAATCATAGGACATCATTGTCATCTTCGTTACATCATACAGGACTCATGTAGAAATCATATTCATGGTTGAGCTAATGTATTTAAAACTTAGTATTCTGGTAATATGAAGCAGAGTAAGGCTGAAAGTCAAGATTGACATTACACAAAAGCAGCAGAGCTTTTAATATGCCACATTAGATTGCTTCCGGTTCTTCTTTACCTGATCATGTGGGGAAGTACCAGCTCTGTTTTATCGTATTAAATACATTTCATGGTTCTGTTATAATGCTGCTCAGTTCAGTGTAATAAAACACACCGCCTTTGATGTTTCCCTGTTTTTTCCCTGTTACTCTTTGAAAGCTATTCATGTGTATGATTATAGCATGTAAACATACTGCAGCTAAACCAGTAGCACCTTTTAGTTACGATTTAAAGCACAAAGATTATATTGAATATTTATCAAACACATGTTAAGGATTTATTGAGTGGAAAATTATATTGCAACGATTATCATTATTGTTTTACTGCCCAGCCCCACATAATTAACATTTGAACAGTATTGCTTTAACTCTTGTTTTCCTGCCATCCACTAGGAGGTGCTGACTGTGGGAGAGGAGAGTCTGTCGTCACCCTGTTATCTGCAGGTGGAGGAACAGAGTTGTCATATCCTGATGGAGCAGCTGGGCACGTATGGGCTGGTGGGACAGTCGGCTCCACCTCGGCCGGCCTGTAAGAGGCTGCAGTTGGCCCTGTTTGCCCCTCGGGCCCCATGCCTCTCTCTGGACTACAGTTTGAGGGTTTACTGCATTCAGGACACCCCGCATGCCCTCAAGGTTAGTCTGTCTTCCCTTCTTAACTAGCCACCTCATGTGTATTTGACCTGTGAATAAGCTATAATTCTGTGTTGGTTTTTTTTTGCAGGAAGTATTAGAGGTTGAGAGAAGTCTGGGTGGAGTTTTACTGGAGGATCCCAAACCTTTGCTTTTTAAGGACAGTTACCACAATCTGCGGCTGTCGATCCATGACATCCCTCATTCACACTGGAGGAGCAAACTCCTGGCTAAGTATCAGGTGAGAGACTTTAAACTGTTATTGGTTATACTTTTTTAGTTTATTAACTTATTATAATACAGAATAAACAAAAATATGAACTTTCTCCATCTGTCACATAGATTTTTTTAAATACCTCTGTTTTTAAATACCACTCTTATAAAAATCTTACTTCCCTACCGGTAATTTTCCCAGTAGATAAAATGTGAAGTCCCATCCAATCTTTTTTCTTATTGAATATATCATATTGTATATCATATCATATCATATGTCATATCATATTTCATATCATTTTGTATAATATTATGATTAGATTATGATGTGATAACTTGTAACTGACATTTAATGTTGTCTTTAATTTTCAGGTTGACGTGATTCCCCTATTATTATACTTTAAATGTATAAATATATAGTTAAAATAAAGATGAAGAGAAGCAAATAAGGTTACATAGTGTAGTGATTTTGTGTTATTTTATTTATCCATCTGACTATCATAAATTAACAATAATATATTTGTGTATGTAATCAAATTAAATATATAACCAAAACTGTATGGGTATTTAGTAATTATTAAATGATGGTTATTTTGGTGGTTCCCATTTAGGGATGCAATGGTTATAGATTTTGGTTGTACGATTATAGTCTGAGGAATAATCATGGTTTCACGATTATCATGATTATTATGCATTAATTAATTTCACATCACAATACTACTTGTTTAAAAAATCACATGAAAACTTCTTATATGTATTTTATAGTGTTATTTATTGCTGCTCAGTAACTAAATATTACAGCACAAAATACTAATAAAAAACAAACAATAGTTCATTACTCTTTGGAGTTTTTTTGCAATTAAACATAATTAACACTTTTACACTGAAAATAAATCGCAGAACAATTTATAAATAAATAAATAATAATAAGAGGAAATTAAAAATAGTATTTGTCTAATGTAAATCTAAGCTACATTAGCTAAGTATTTCCCTTTTAAAGTGAAGAAATGTAGTCAAAGGCTGCTGAACCCTCTGTCTGAAAGGCACTTTTGATCAACTATATTATGAACTTGTTTGGTATTTCCATTTTGTATTTCTTATTTTGTTTATATTCTATACAAAGTGTGAAGCTGAATGGTCAGTTCTTGTCACGTGACTTGCGATGCGCGAGCTTCAACCAGGCGTACTTGGAAAGCGTGAGCACGTCATCCTATGTAGGCACCTTATGCACGTCATTTCTAGTATGCGTGCAAGAAAAGACATAACAAACTTGCACACGCAAAAGACGCGACATGTGGACGGCTCTTAGTTAATAGCCTCAGCCGTAGTTAATCCAGTGTGTGTGGGTAGCCTCGGTGTTCAAGCTTGGAACTTCAAACTAGCGCACAGCTGGCATAACTTTGTTTAGTTTCAACAGTTTTGTTCCGTGCAGAAACACGGTGTTGAAAAGCCTTTACGATTAATTAACCGTGACAAGTTTAATAGTGAAATTGAGTGATCGTTGCATCCATATTCCCAATTACTTACCTCTCCCCCCATTACTAACCAGCTCGCTATATAAGAGCTTCTTACATATAAGAGTCCCTACACGGTGTACTACCTGAGCATTAGAAATCTTTACTTGTGCAAAGTTCATTTATTGATTCATGCATAGAATTGCCTCTTAATCGTGTGCATCGTGTGTTCCAGGAAATCCCGTTCTACCACATTTGGAGTGGGAGTCAGCGGCCATTGCATTGCACCTTCAGTCTGGAGAGAGGAAGCCTGGTGGTTTCCCAGCTCACCTGCAAGATCTGTGTCAGACAGGTTGAGGGAGAGGGACAGATATTCCAGCTCAACACTGACATCCAGGAGGTACAGAAAAACAGCAGGGCATAAATGCATTATGTATTCTGTTAACTCACTCGTGTGTGATTTAATAACTGGCTCCAACTTATTTTTCTCTTCAGACTTTGCCGCCCCATTCACCATTGCCAGCAGGCGGTTCATGTCTGCCTTCGTCTCAAGTGGGCCCATATGCTTTCAGGCTGCCCGTCTCCATACGCCAGAAAATTTGTGCCAGTCTGGATGCCCCCAGTGCTCGTGGCTGTGACTGGAGAATGCTGGCTCGCAGCCTGGCCTTCGACAGGTATTTCCTTGGATGCACTAGAAATGGGCAATAGGCAATTCTCCCCACGATAAGAATGAATGAGTCTTCCAATGATAATAACAATGAAACCTATTTTCTGATAGTCTCTATTATCTGGAAGGTGTTTGGTCAGGGCTGTTGAGTGTGACAGTTTGTGCAGTGAATAAAATTTACTACACCAGCATGTGTTCCATACAGTTTATGAGGCTGTTTACAATCAAAGAAATTTACTGACATGCTTTTACTCTAAATTCACTTCATAACATCAGTCAAGTCTTCGAAACCTTTGCGAATCTTTTGTTTCAAATCAGGGGTTCGAAGTGTATATCAAATTGCCAAGGTTACATGATTTGAGTAAACTGCTTTGAAATGCATAGAAAACTCAGTGGTTCTCCACTGGGGGCGATCTCAAAAATCCAACTAAAGCCACAGTCATGCTACATTTTTTGTCCAATTGCCTTTCACTCACTCACTCACTCACTCACTCACTCACTCACTCACTCACTCACTCACTCACTCACTCACTCACTCACTCACTCACTCACTCACTCACTCTTATCAGGGGTCTCCCACAGCCAAATGAACCGCCAATTACTCTAGAATACTGTATGTTTTACTGACAGATGTCTTTCCTGGTAGAGAGTTCACTACCTTGTGAATGCCGAGTGTTGGGAAACACCCACACACTCTGTCATTCATACACACTTAAGGTGAATTTATACTTCTGTGTGAAGTGCACACGGATGGTCAGGTGGTGCCATACATTTTGCCATAGCCTGATGTGGACCTTGATGTACACCTCTCAAAAAATGTAACTACGAGTCACGGGCCTCGCCACGATGCATAGAGTAAGAACTGTGATTGGTTGTTTTGTTAGCAGTGATGAGAGTGGGAGGGGCTGAGAGCCATGGAAGAGGAGCGAGGCCGGAGTTGCAAGTGTTTAACAAATATCTAGTCCTGTGGAGGAGATCCAGATGTATACTTGTGTTTTGTGTTTACTTTGTGATTAAAGTTTGAGTTAATTGGACAGTAAGTTAGCCTTGCATGCGTTTCTGGTGCAAATAAAACACTCATGAAGAAACTCAACACAGAAGAGCAACACAAATAGAACTCAGAAGTATAAACGCACAGCTATGTGCAAGACATGCACATTGGGTTATGGCGATCACTTGACACAGAACTGTAATTCAGCATTTATACATTACAGCCAAATTATTTTATCCAGTTCACCTACAGTATACCACATGTCTTAGGACTGGAGGAAACCTACATGGGAAGTATCATTCATATGCATACAAATCAAAGTCCCGTTGGGCCAAGTCATTTCACTCGGCAGCCATCTTTAAAATGCATGTTGGCATTCTGTTTGAATGGGGAAACAATTAATTCTCCAAAATTGCTTGCCAAGCTTACCATTAAATTTAATATTAAGAATAACTAATAAAATAAAATGAAACAACAACCATCTCTTTAGTTTCATTTGTAAAGGTTCAAATCATACAAAGCCTTCAGAAACTCACGCCTGGTCCGTATATCTGTATATAGTAATCGCTGATTGGCTTCTGTACAAGTAGGCGGGGCTTTATTCGCCATATTGATCATTACACTTTTCCCCATTCAAAACTATTTAAGTGGCACGTCTTGTGTTTTCATTAGCCTTTGATGCAAATGCATCAGACTGGAAGCACAAACTCATAGAGATATTTCAGATTTCGCTGCAAAGCAAATTTTGGTGAACTCTTGACTGGAGATGTTGTGTCACAAGACCAATAGGAGATAAAAACATGACCTCACGCTTTAGAAATGTAAAATATAGAGAATGTGCTCATTCCAGTCACTTCATCCTATTTTATCCCAATCCGTTTTGTAGCCCTCACCGAACAAATTTGGCATGCTCAAAGTGTGCAGCTTAAATTATCTGGGCTCAATGAGATCGCCCTCTAGAGGTGAACCAATTTCAGTGTTTTTAGCTGATCTTGGATTAGTTTTTTGAGTTTGTTGACATTTTAGTGAGACATTTTTGATATTGTAACAGTCTCTTATTAGCTAATTGCCTTTGGTATAATACACACAAAATAGAACGTTTGAAATGTGTTTGTAAAAGCTATTTTTAATGCATGTTTATCAGATTTTTATGGCTTTACCTATACTGTACGTTAAGGTTGCATGGTTTAAATGTACTTTGATAGCATCGAGATACTATGGCTCCAAAATACTGCCGGTGCCTCTGTAGTTTGTAAACGGTAGTATCATCATTAACGGTTCTTCAATAGTTCATGTTGCATGTGGAAAAGTCTGCTCACACATTTGTGCACTTTATTTTATTTTAATTCTAACAATCTGCATGAAGGCTGCAAAACTGTGTAGAATTTGTGCCTTTTATGGTTTTGAACATTTTCTGAGGCTTCAAACACACATCTGAATCAGTTCATTTTTGTTCCTGTGAATATGATTTAGCTACAACGACCATGACAAAAAACCTGGAAATCTTACAAAATCTGTACAAATGATCTGATCTGATTAATGATTATTAATAATAAGGAAATTCTGAGTTAAATTTATGCATTATAACATATAAAATATAGTATTTGTGACAATTTGCTTTATTTTGTAGATAGAGTTATGAATTAATACAGTATCGCGATACTACTTGGTATGGTGATACTTCAACTTGTATAGTATCGTGGCCTAAATTTATAGTACCGTGACAACCCTACTGTACAGGGTTTTGAATATAAAACTACAGGGTTTTTTCTCTCGTAGTGTCATTTTAACAACAATCAACAACAATCTGCATATTCCTTGGACCCGAGAGGTTCTAACAGACTTTCTCCACATCTGTCCCTCAGATATCTGAACTACTTCGCAACCAAACCGAGCCCCACAGGTGTGCTGCTGGACCTGTGGGAAGCCTGCCATCAGGGGGACGCAGACCTGGTCTCTCTGGCGACAGCTCTGGAAGAGATGGGCAAGAGTGAGGTCTTGGTTGTCATGACGACAGATGGCGATTGCTGACAGGCCAATCAAAGAAGTGTGAAAAGGGGATATATTTGCCATCACAAACCTAGAATGAATGCAAACGGATGGAAAGTGCACTCCAGTGCGTTATTACAACTTGCCTTTTACCTCAGTTTCCTTAGTGCTCATGCAGAATATGCAGCGCCTATGAGCTGGGGTCGGACGCTCTGGACGATCTTCAGATAATACATATCTAAATGTAGCAAACGTGACGATGCTGCAATCACAAAAACAGAGACGTCTTTTTAAAAGGACTTGCTGGTATACGATTCCGAGCAGCTCATGATTAAGTGATAGTTGCATCATACTGATACCCTCGCTGCACAGAGCAAGTGTGAAAGTACATGATCAAACGCCATTGCACATCGAGCCGCTGGCTTTGTTTCCTAGCGACCGTGAGATGCTTAAAGACACTGAGATTCTGCGTCCGGTAAAACAGCAGTGTGCCGAGCTCCTCAGGAAACATGCTCGCACACAAGTAAACAGGGGTAGAGGTGGAAACACGGATACCAATGCCAACCAACAAGGAGCTAAAGTCATCTGCACTAAAATCAGCTTGCTTAATGCGTTTTCATTATGAATTCTGGGGGAAAAAAGGCCAAATTATGCTGTTACAACTTGCAACTGTGAGATATAAAATCACTTCTGAGGATTGTGAGATAAACACATAAGTCAATACTGCGTTTATATTTTGCTATTCAGACTTTTTCCTCATAGTTGTGGTTAAGAGGAAAATGCCAGAATTGAGTTGCAGTTTTGTTTTTTCCTTAAAATTGGGTCTCAATTGTAAAGTCACAGTTGTTAGTTAACATAGCATAATTTTTTTTCTTGCAGTTACAAGTTTATTAGCTTTCTTACCATGCTGATTTAAATAAAACCGTTTAATCGTTTATAACTACAATTTGTGAGGAAGCCTGTAAACTTAACTTTAAACATAATTCCAAGAGAATTGACACACACTATATACAGTATCTCATGACTTTACAAGTGTATAGCTACACATTGTGAGACAAAGTTTTGAGAAAAGACTCAAGTTGCGATAAATTCACAATTGTCAATTATCTTAATTTGATCTTTTTCTTGAAATTACAATTTTGTAATGCGAAGTTACAGCCTGATCTTACGATGAAATTTTTTAACATTTTATCAGTTTAACAATTGTTAACAATTGCCTCATGATGAAACGTAACTGTTTTACGTTTTGTCAGTTTAACAATTGTTAACAATTGCCTCATGATGAAACGTAAGTATTTAACATTTTATCAGTTTAACAATTGTTAACAATTGCCTCATGATGAAACGTAACTATTTAACATTTTATCAGTTTAACAATTGTTAACAATTGCCTCATGATGAAACGTAACTGTTTTACGTTTTGTCAGTTTAACAATTGTTAACAGTTGTCTCACGATGAAACGTAAATGTTTCACGTTTTGTCAGTTTAACAATTGTTAACAATTGTCTCACGATGAAACGTAACTATTTAATGTTTTGTCAGTTTAACAATTGTTAACAATTGTCTCATGATGAAACGTAACTGTTTTACAATTTGTCAGTTTAACAATTGTTAACAATTGTCTCACGATGAAACATAACTATTTAACGTTTTGTCAGTTTAACAGTTGTTAACAATTGTCTCACGATGAAACGTAACTGTTTCACAATTTGTCAGTTTAACAGTTGTTAACAATTGTCTCACGATGAAACGTAACTATTTAACGTTTTGTCAGTTAACAGTTGTTAACAATTGTCTCACGATGAAACGTAACTGTTTCACGTTTTGTCAGTTTAACAGTTTTTAACAATTGTCTCACGATGAAACGTAACTGTTTCACGTTTTGTCAGTTTAACAACTGTTAACAATTGTCTCATGATGAAACGTAACTATTTAACGTTTTGTCAGTTTAACAACTGTTAACAATTGTCTCATGATGAAACGTAACTGTTTTACGTTTTGTCAGTTTAACAGTTGTTAATTTTCTCAATTTGAAATTTTTCTTGCAACTGAGATTTTGTTATGCAAAGGTACAGTCTGATCTCACGATGAAACGTAATTATTTTACATTTTGTCAGTTTAGTGGTGAATTTGTATGAAAATGTACGATTTTAAAAAGGAGGCGTGGCACCCAACCCCGCCCCTAAATCCAACCCTCATTGGGTAAAGTCTAGATAGGAGACTGCTGCCAATACGCACATCAATATAGCGTCAATTTTGTAACACTGTATAACAATAATTAATATATTTACAGTACTGTGACAGTTGGGGTGGGGGTAGGCATTAATAAAATAAAATGTATTGGGTAACTTAAAAATTAACATAAATAATACTCTGTACAACTACTGTTTTTACATTACTGTGACGGTTGGTTTTAGGGTTGGTTTTGGGGTAGATGTTAACAAAATACAATAAATGGGAAACTATAAAAATAAATAACTCTCGTTAACTTCCGGCTGCAACAGTTAACTTCTAGCAACAACCCTGTCATTGTGGAATAAACAAATCATACTAAATTGTACAAATGAGATCATACGAATTCGCAACTGAATCAAAAAGTTACGAATTGCCGTGAGATTGTGTTGGAAGTTATAAACTCACAACTGCGCGAAATAAAGTCAGCAGTAAAATCAGCCTTCATATTGATTTCAGCTCGATGCTTCGGAGAGCTTTAGTTTGAAGCGTTATTTTCTGTGTGTGTCTTCTGAATAAGCATACAGGAATGGATCTGTGCATCCTCATTAGCAGAGGACCGATCTGGTTTGCTGGATTCTTTTCTTATTACTTTCTCTTATTGCACCTCCATTAGCCTCTCTTTTTTATATATTGCTCATTTCTAATGCAGGAGAGCTTTCTGGTAAACTCATATTAGTTTCCTATAGGGAACGGACTTTTTTCAAGTTATTATCCCTATTTGTGGATCATTGTTTTTCACTCTTCTGCATGGTTGATTTTTTTAAACTGCTGCTGCGTTGTTGATTATGTATGTCACCAAACAGGATTGCAGCATAAACGTGCATTTTAAAGGTGTTGCGATGTACTTCACAAGTGAAAGCTGACTTTTTTTGGTCACTGAAACTGAGACAGGATGAAATTAGGATGTTATGCTGAGGTTAAATGTGCTTTGATCCTCCTTGGAAAAAGCGAAGCGTACTGCAAATATGCTGCGCTGCATTAAATAGGATGAAATTGCGTGGATGGCAGAAAGCCCTTTTTGGGGTTTGATGTCAGTCAGTCGTGCTGTTTAAATTATAAATAGTAGCCTTGAGAGGTGGCGTAAGTGCTCTGTTGATTGCAGTATGACCCACTTGCTCTTTATTGTCTGTTTTGACTTTCGGGTTTTAATGGGTTTCCCTTGAGTAAGCCTGAAAGCCATCTACCGCTTGTTGTCAGAAGTCAAATAATCATTTAAAGCGGATGTTGCTCCATTTCTTTTATTTTTCTTGACCTTTTCTTTGCAAAGTGTTCAAAACGTCTGGCAACAAACAAAAGGAAAATGTGCAGTATCTGTCCATGCCTGGAAAGGTGTGGGTCGAGGTGTGTGAGTGTGTGTGTGTCTTGTTTTCATCACAGAACTTTGTATTTTCCAATTCGAAGAGAACAGTCTGGAGAAAAACATTGAGAAATACAGACAGAATTTTGAGTTTGTATTTTGCAATTCTGACATGTTTATTCTCAGAATTTTGACTTTAAGTCTCACACTTTTCAAGTTTATAGGATTTAGTTTAATTTTTTTTTTGTATCTCGAGGTTTGCGGAAGCAAAACATGCAAATCTGAGGAAATAATTGCAAGTTTATAATAAGTTAAGAGAAATAAAGGGTCAGAATATTATGAGATGTACAGTTTTAAATTAATATTTTTAATAGGAAGCTATACAATATTATACTGTATGTGTGTGTATATATATATATATATATATATATATATATATATATATATATATATATATATATATATATATATATATATATATATATATATATATATATATATATATATATATATATATATGTATGTATGTATGTATGTATATATATACTCAATATGTGTGTGTGTGTGTATATATATATATATATATATATATATATATATATATATATATATATATATATATATATATATATATATATATATATATATATTAGAGAAATTACTAGGAATAATAAACAGCAGAAAACGGCCACACAACTTGCACTACAAACAAGTGTTCATAACTATATATAAAAAGGAGAATAATACAATAGGAAAATTTCAGTTTGCAACATAATAAGCTGTTTTTAAAGGTCCCATGAAGTGCTTTGAGCTGTGCATTTTTTATTTGATGTTTGACACAGCATAGCTTCTCCCCCCTTTTAAAAACAACCAATAGAGTTTTATTTTATCACAGCTCCGCTAGTGAGAGTGGTTAAGCTCATGTGCATCAAATGAGAAGTGTGTTGAAGGGGCGGGGCATCTCAAATACTAGAGAGTGTTTGATTGGTCAAGATTTGATGAGAAACTGAAGTATGAGGTGACCCATTGTTGATCCATTTAGACTAGGTTTACACATTTATATCTGTTTTATATCATCTAAACGCGAAACTTGTCATTGTTTTGTACCACATAGCTTATAGATTTCCTTGAAAACTAAAATACTGACACTAATTTAACTGGACCTTTAATGTCTAAAAATCAATGAAAATGACAGAGACTGGAAGTCTCAAGCCAAAAAGATTCGCTCGTACTTTAATAACAAGGTCAATAATTCTGAGAAATAAAAGTCTTAATTGTGAGATATGCACAAAATCCTAAAGGTTTTGTTGTTATCTTGCAAATAATTATAAAATCTGAACATGCAATTGAGAAAAATGGCCTTTTTTGTCTGTGATGGAACAGGTTTTTGCGTGTGTGTGGTGTGTGTGCAAGAGACAGAGAGAGAATTAAACTATCAAGAGCTTATTTGCGCCAACTTAGTGTATATGAATGAACGGGCTTCATCATGTCTGTGGTTCCTCCTTTCCAGTTAAAAGTACTATGCAAGTGCACAACAAAACAAGTGAATCTGTGGACTTCTTGATGTCTCGTGTATGAAGTACGTGGAATGGGAATCTTATTAACGTCCCTCTTCTGATCACTGCTGTAACTAAGCTGGGGGAAAACTGGACCTCTTAGGCTTCTCAGCCGTAATAAATGCAAACAAATCGACTGTAATTGCAGGTCAGGGATCCATGACCTCCACATCGTTCCTTCTCATTCGTTTAGGAAGCTTTTGGCTGTCACTTGCGCACTCACAATGAACAACAAGTTTGTTTAGAGGATTTTTCCCTCTCTTCGGGATGAAGAACGTGAACAGACTTTGAAATTCCCAGATGGATTCCGGACTTTTAAACGGCTCTGAAATGTTGTCTGTCGGTCGATGTTACATGAAAACGCCTTCAAGCATTTTACACACGAAGCTGAATGGGCTTTGCTTTTCTCTGGATGGTGGTTGCTGTTCATGGAAACTCAAGTATGGCCGAACTTAACCTTTTTTTTTTTTGTTGTTGTTGATGTTCAGATGTTATTTTATATCAAAGAAGGTACACAAGAAAAGTTGTTTTTTTTCATGTAATGCTGTAAAGTAATACTGTACATAAATGTTTAGACTTCTTACTGTAACTAAATATAATTTTTATGCAATAAATTATATTTCCTAGTTTAACAAAACTGTCTTTTTGTGTGTCACTTTTGGAAATGGTTCTACTGTAGATTAATCAAGACAAAAAGGCTTTGCTGCAGTAAATGGAAAGAGGTTTATAGGTGTTTGTGTATACATTTAAAGTACTCCATAATTAAATGAATAATTTTGAGTTTTATTTAGTCCTTAATAACAGTTTTCTGCTCATCAAGGTGAAATTTACTTGATCAAAAGTACAGTGAAAACTAATATGATTAAATATTATTACAGATTACACACACCGGACATTTTATTAGGTACACCTGTCCAACTGCTTGTTAGCACAAATTTTCAATCAGCCAATCACATGGCAGCAGCTCAATGCATTTAGACATGTAGACATGGTCAAGACGATCTGCTGCAGTTCAAACTGAGCATGAGAATGGGGAAGAAAGGTGATTTAAGTGACTTTGAACATGGCATGGTTATTGGTGCCAGACAGGCTGATCTGAGTATTTCAGAAACTGCTGATCTACTGGGATTTAAACGCACAACCATCTCTAGGGTTTACAGAGAATAGTCCGAAAAAGAGAAAGTATACAATGAGTGACAGTTCTGTTGGCAGTTCTTGTTGATGCCAGAGGTCAGAGAAGAATGGCCAGACTGGTTCGAGATGATAGAAAGGCAACAGTAACTCAAATAACTACTCGTTACAACTGTGGTATGCAGAAGAGCATCTCAACATCGAATGACACGTCGAACCTTGAGGCAGATGGGCTATAGCAAGCAGAGGACCACACCGGGTGCCACTCCTGTCAGCTAAGAACAGGAAACTGAGACTACAATTCAAACAGGAGTTTATGAGTAGTTCGAAATGAAATGAGTTAATGATAATGTGCCCCTCCAAGTAAAGTGATGACATAAGCATGTTGTACTCGGGTGACTCATTAAAGTTGGTTCTTGATTAGTGCATGCATTAGTTCATAATGAAGCAAGGTTTCATTTACATAATAGTACAGCGTTTTACACAGACTACTATTGTAAAGTGTTACCAGAAAAAGAACAAAATTATTCAGCAAGAGTGTCGTGAATAAATCCAAAAGCGACAGACAGTAAAGATTAAGACACAAAGAAGTCAATGATTTAATTACTATTACTCATAAAAAGCCTTAAAATCGTGTTCATACCAGGTTTTTCACACACACACAAACACACAAATCTGTTTTCAACATTGACGCCAATATGAACCATTAATACATTCAATGAACAATTAGTCAGAAATTCTGTGATTTATGAAGGACCATGTGATATTTTTGAGAATCATCTCTACATTTACTCTTAAAATTAGTTTAGAACTATTTAATTCTCACTGTAACCCAATTGTGGTCAAACCATTAGAAGATTTTAAAGACATATGAAACGTATCACAGGGTGAAGAACCTTTATGCTCCCTTCAGTCTTTATAGACTTGTTTGAGAGATGTGGAGAGGATGCACTCTTCCGTTTATCTCGGAGATAAAAGTGTTCACAATGCCCTGGAGAGGAAGCCCAAGCGATCGAGAGCGAGTGAAAAGGTTTTTAGTGTCTGGATTTTGCCCTCAGCATCTGCACTGGGCTTTGGTTTGAGCAAGAGACCCGTTTTATCATTTGGTTAAACTGGTTGAATAGACATGTAATCATATGAGTGTCTGTTCTATTTTCCCCTGGAGCAATTCACGAGCTTTTACAATACACCGAATAAACGGACAGACATTCATTCAATGACTGTTATGAATCTGTTCCTCACAAGAAGTTATTTAAATAGAGTATATGCTTGCCTTTGAATTTGGATTGTATATTTCATTTAGAAAAACATTTTAAACAGATTAAGCAGTGATTATGTAAGAATGAAAAGTGGAATGCAAATAAAATTGAGACATTTGGCTTAACGTAAACATACTCCTCAACAATACGTCAGAAGATACACTCAAATTATGAAAGTTATGATTTACCACCATCGTCTGGTTGTTAAAGGAACTTCACAACTTCTACACCACTATAGAGAGACCTAACTCTCCAAGTGTACGATTTAGTTATGTGTTTAAATAAAACTATATATAAAAAGTAAAGTTTTTTTGTTGTTGATGATTTATAATGCAACGTACTGATGACATTTTGTCCGAATTTAAATAAAAAATGTTGTCATTATTTAACTATTTGCTATTATTCATTCATTCATTCATTCATTCATTTTCTTTTCGGATTAGTCCCTTTATTAATCTGGAGTCGCCACAGCAGAATGAACCGCCAACTTATCCAGCACGTTTTACACAGCAGATGCCCTTCCAGCCGCAACCCATCTCTGGGAAACAGCCACACACTCATTCACACTCCTACACTACGGACAATTTAGGCTACCCAATTCACCTGTACCGCATGTCTTTGGGAAACCAGAGCACCCGGAGGAAACCCACACAAACGCAGGGAGAACAGGCAAACTCCACACAGAAACACTACCTACTGCGCCACTGCGTCACCCCTATTTGTTGTTGTTATTATTATTATTATTATTATTATTATTATTATTATTATTATTATTATTATTATTATTATTATTATTATTAGTTGTTGCATACAATAAAAAGGTGCAATGTTTTCAGACAAGTTTGTATTCATTTTTAGACTACACAATCCCAGAAAGCAAGGTTAAATTGCATGAACTTAACCCTGAACTGTGGGTTGAAAAACCCTAAACATGTCTCTGTATTTTCTCTAAAGAAAAATGAATGTTTTCAGCTATTTTGTCTGGATAATATCCTGCAAAATAATATGAGTTAGCTTTATTGGTATGTAAAGAAGTATTTTCAAAAAAGTATTTTATCAAATATATTTTAGTAAATTAAATAAAACTGCTTGTTGCCTCAAGCCAACATTGTACTGTACCACAATGGAATCATAAGGCCATTCCAGACATACTAGATTAGAATACTAATATACATGGACATTACATTACTATCAGTCAGTGAAGCCCTGCGGATTGCCAAACTCTGGTTCTAAATCATCAGTTCTGCTTCTTCTGGACCTGTCTGCTGCCTTTGATATGGTGAATCATCCGATCCTTCTATCTACCCTCTCATGGGTGTTACTTATCTTTCAGGGTTGCCTGGATTCCTAATTCAGTCAGGAATCTTGTCAGGATCTTTGATGACCAGCTGTCCTTGGATAACTCCACAATCAAGCTCATGTCATTTCTAGACTGTACTACTGCAGTCATGCAGTCACTCCAAGACTTCCTCTCTTGTAGATGCAAATCATTTGGGATCAAAGTGGTAGCTAAACGATTAAATGTAACAGTAATGTTTTAATATTATAACTTGATGCCTTTATACTTGTGCTATATGGTGTTAGAAGAAAAAAAAACATTTCAGGGAGGTATCCTTCAGAATATTTACTCATTGTTTTAAATTTATACAGTCAAGCTCAAAATTATTCCTACCCCTGGAAAATTCTGACTTAAAGTTACCTTTTTTCTGACTTTCCCCAAAGCCTTTAATGGCTAAATAAATTCAAGAGCCTCCAAATGGTTTGTTTATTCCCAACTTTTGATAACAACATACCTTTATCTAATAGAAACTGTGGCAGAATGAAATAGTTTCCGCTCATTAGCCATTATTTGGTGGAATTACCCTGATTTTTAATCATAAAAATATTTGCTTTCTGAATGATTTTCTGAAAAAGAAAATAACGAAATGTTCTAAATAACATTTTAATTTGACATTTGAAATATGTTATCAGATGTTATCAGATCTTTAAAATATGCAATTCATTAAAACACATGCATAGTAGTCTACATTAGTAGGCCATAAAAAGTAAGACAGTAAGCAATAAACAGTAAGAGGTGTTTTTATTGCTGAAACCAGGAAAATACATACATAAATAACAGTACAAAAAACAAAAATAGAGTATCAATCAATAAGTGACATTGACAAAAAGTACAGTGTGAAACAATGGAAAAAGATAACATTACAAAAAAAAGAGAAGAGAGAAAAGGAAGAAAAAACATTACAGGATTTTGCAAATACAAGGGTTAATTTAATGTTACTTATACAAAATCTTAAAAGCAAAGCGTATTTTGACAGTTTTTAAAGCTTTCTTATTAGTCGATCCTGAAATCAACTTTATATAATTCTCCATATCTTTAATGAAGACCACAAAGGCAGGTTTACTTTATAAGAATTTGCATTTGTGAATGTAAAATTCACTAAGGAAAAAAAAATTATTTATTTAAAAATCATTATTTTTTTGTGGGGTCTGAGTTAAAATACCCAAATATAATCATTTCATTTGTATAGTAAATTCTTGTAGAATCTTCACCTTAACAAAAAAAATCGATATTACTCCAAAACTTCTGAATGTGACGGCATGACCAAAACAAATGTACCACCGATTTGGTCAGCATTCACACAAAAAGAACAACTCAAGTCAGTGTCGACTCTAAACTTTTGTATAAACAGTTTAAACCAGTGACCAGATTTTATCCCAGTTAAGATTATCATGAAGGTTTTTTCCAAAGATACTGTGTGGAGTAGAAGTCAGATTCTCAAGAAATATCTTATTTTGTGAATTTAGTTTCATTCTTTCAAAAAAACCTTTGCCCAACAGGAGTGTCACTTGGATTAAGAGAAGATGCTGTAACTGTTGGAGAACATTCAAAGTTCCTCAGAAGTATATATAAGCCAGATGGAATGGCTCTCATCACCAAGGCAAATTATTTTGGAGTTACAGGTATTTGGAAAGAAATTCTGAGCAATTAAATAATAAACCTTGACTATTAAACAGTTGTTGCACCAAAACGGTATTATTACTAAACCAGTTAAGAAGTGGTTTTTTTTTTTAATCCACTTTATAAAGTCCTTTTGATAAACGCGATTAGACGAATATAACATCTCGCCACACGGTGGAGCCCGAGTACAGGTAGGGTATTGTGTGTTGCAGTGTTTATTGTGTTTAATAAAACTTAGAAAGTGCGTGGAGGAATGTATTCGGTGCAGTATGAACTGTTGTTTACACTTCACACTTATGAATCTGGATCCCCGTACAGCTTATACGTCATTTTTTTCAATATAGTTTACGGTATAGGTGTTCACCTTTCGAGGCACACCTTGAATTGGGAGTTATCGATGTCCTCAGTGCAAAAAAGCCTGTAAAACTATTACTATAATCATATTCCCCATATTAATTCTAAACCGCCACATAAAATGACATTAGTCTAAAATATTTGAATTATAAAAGGGAGTAGATGTTTGGTAGATAGCTAAGATGTTGGAGCGCAGAGGTCCCTCCTCTCATTCAGCCCGTCTCATCTGTCTGACTGGCGCTTCCTCCTCTGATGGTCAGCGAATGTTTCTACTCTTAAAGAAGAGGATCTGTTAAGTCGATGTCTTCTGTGCAACCCTAATTCACAACATTTGGAAACATGTTGAAGGTGGTCGTTGAATCTGCCAAAGGGATTCCTAAAAAAACTATTGGAGTTCCAGATCCTATAGCAGGAATCATCTTTAGGGGTAAGTCAACGATTTTTTGTCAGAGGTTTTGTTATAATTTTTTTTATTTATGTTTTTTACTGTATTTATACTTTCACTACTGTTTCAGTAGTTAATGTGCATAACTGTAAGTTAAGCGGATGAATTCGATGTCTCTTTTTAAGAATATACAAATGACGTTTTCTAAAGCTGCTTAACATTTTATCATTAGTCTTTCTAATGTTTCTCAGATTTGTATCAATGATTGTTTATATGGAAAAGAACACCAAATGTCCTTATAAGGGATTGGAATGGCCCGTGGTTAAAAAGAAAACTCGTCCCTCCCCTACACTGTAAAAAAGTGAGAATGTGTAGTAGTTGAAATATATACATTTAGGGGACCCTTAAATGATGTGATGTGTTACAGCCTTAGTAATACATAGTACCAATACATGTTTTACTGCATAAAGCACATGAATACTTTGTAATCCTCGTTTTTAAACAAAAATAAATGTACAAGCCAAGATAATAACATTATATTTTGAATGTTGTGCTGTGTTAATTATGTTAATGTCATAATTGTTGTTTGATTGGTCATAAAAAGTAGAGGCTTAAGATTTTTGTTTAACTTTCAGGTGAAAAAAAGAAAACAAAAGCAATTGACAAGGAGTTAAACCCTGTTTGGAATGAGGTCAGTGTTATATTGGACACCAAAATAATGTTGTTTAAATCAATGTGTCTTAAATGTGGCCAACCAAGACTTGATATTTCCATTTCAGATCATCGAGTTTGATTTGAAGGGTTCCCCGTTGGATTCCTCATCATTCATTGAAGTGGTTGTGAAAGACTATGAAACCATTGGAAAAGACAAGTAAGTTTGCATCTAACACTGCTTCACTGTATGAGCCTTTTTGGATTCGTTTGAAGTGTAATTATACTGTATGAAGATGGTGTGGCGTAGATGGTATTCTACTTTTGCTGAGTAGGTGGGTGTGGTGGGTTACCTTGTAAATTACTTCACACATGCTTATGTACATAATGTGGCTGTACTGTAAATCACTGCAATGTAAAGGATACACCTAAGGAAGTTTTTGGAGGCATGAGACAAAAATATACATTTTGTATATGCTCTATTAATGAACATATTAGTAGCACCCCATTAGAAAGTGTTTTGCTTAGTTAAAAGTAGCTAGAGATGAAAATCTTTAAAACCTCAGTACCACACCCTAGCACCTTGTCTAAACTTGCAGTGTTATGCTGCAGAGACTCCTGGCAGTCCAAAGTTGCACCTTAGATCAGCCTTTTAACAAGCTTTTTGTGTAGTCAACTCAAGCTGGGTCTTCAAACTAGTGAACATTTGGTTTGGTTCAAAAGGCAGTTTTTCTTCCATGTGGCAAGTTTTACTGCAAAGTCTGCCACGATAATGAACTTTCCATGAGTCACACAGACGACTTCTCCTTGGCTTCCCCCACCATCTGCACATACTAGATTTAGTTTGTATTCCTTGTTGCCACAGGCAGAGTAAAGAGTATCATAGCAATAGAACGGTACTGTAAGCTTGCAAAAACTTGTTCTATTTTGATGTTGACATTATTTGAATCATTGGTTTATTTACAGGGATTTGGGAATGCTGAAATCTGCTTTTTAAGCTTTCCTTTGGCCTTATTTGGAATTTTTCAATCGCTTTTGTAGAAGAATTTTATTTAGAGGAAATTCAGGAAGTATCATGTTAGAGAGATTTTAATAATAGTTTATGACTCATAGGTAAATCATGTACAGTTTGCCATCCTATTTGGACTTGTTCTCTGTGTCTGCGTCAAGTCCTTTTCAGAAGACCACAGCGACTGTTTGATAAAGGAAATGCCAGAAGATATTTTTGTCAAGAAAAAAAAGACAGATAAAAAAAAGACTTTGGTATGTCGTTTTAAGCTTGTAATTATTAAATATATTTACAGGGAGGTTTAAATATTCCAGAGTGTGTTCCAGATTAGTCAAGCTCATGCCAAAAGCCCCACAAAGTGTTTCTGTCATGCAGTAAGCAAAGAAGTATGAACTATTGTTTACACTTATGAATCTTTATTATCCTTACTGTGCATGTGCTGTATCCATTTTTTCCATATACAGTAGATGTTTCTGAGACACTAGAGATTTACCTTGAATTTTATTTATTTACCACATTGTTTTGATCTCCTCAGTACATCAAACCTGCATAGGCTGTTTATACAGTTGAAGTCAGAATTATTAGCTTATTAGTATTATAGTATTAGTATTATAAAATAAACAGGGGGGCTAATAATTCTCACTTCAATTGTATATTTATACTGTGTCAAATAGAATGAAAGTAGATTACTGTTATGGACAGTAAAACATATGTAAAGTAAAAATATAGGAATAAGAGTGTGTTCCAGAACACACAAGCATATTCCAGGAGTCCTATTAGGTATACTTTGTATGACCAGCATAGTTTGCATGTAAAATGCTATACAAGAGAAAAACGTTACAGCGTTGAATACATTCAGTGTCAAGTCTTTAAAAATATTTAGAAAAAAAAATCAGTGACTGGATGTTTCATGGTATTTTGAAGTATTACGATTTATTGTATTATTAGACAGGTTTCCATTCTAACACGAAGCTATTTTTTTCCATCTAGTGTGGCTGACTGTAGTATTGGTAACCTAGTAACCAGCAATAAACAAGGCAAGCATACAGAGACAGCTGATTAGTCACGTGGGTGGAATGTTCGATGCATCAGAGTTTATTTGGCAAATGCATTTGTATCTCACATTATTTGCATGAACCTTTTTTCAAAACCACCTCAAGCAAACACCAAAACTTTTTTTGTTATAAATTGTGATTTTTGTTTGAAATTTGGTTTGAAAATTAGTTTCCCCTCATTTCTCATTTCAAAATGTGCATTAATACAGGGTGATGGAAACCCAGCTGGTGAATATTCTGGCACATGTCTAATACAATCATGTGGTAATAATCCCAAATTATAAAACAGATAGATCCAGTCCACTTCCCCCATCAAAGAAAGTTTTTCATCAAGGTACATTCGTGTATGGAAGGAAACAGTTTGTGACAGAGGGAATATTACTTCGAAGTTTTTTTTAAGGTGTGGGGCTTTCTGGCACAGCTTTTTTGACCATTCGTCGTTTGTGGAGTCTTTTATTATTATTCTAATTTTTTTCATTATTATTTAAATGTGTTACGCCATGGATCAATAACATTTGGATCCAATATGGCTTAATTGGTGTCGTTCCGATGTTATTGTACAATCAGATACACTATTTTGGATGTAAACACTCGTCTTTAGTGTAATTCTGAATCTCCTTGCTTGTCATACAAGTATAAAAAGGTCATCTTTGTAAATCTTGAGGCTTTGCATTTTCCTCTCATTCTGTTGGCCAATTTTTTTTAAGTAAACACAGCCATATCACTCTGCAGCCCAAGACTGGTTACTCACTGAAGCTAAGCAGGGCTGAGCCTGGCCTGTACCTGGATGGGAGACCACATGGGAAAACTAGGTTGCTGTTGGAAGTGTTGTTAGAGAGGCCAACAGGGAGCACTTAACCTGCGGTCTGTGTAAGTCCTAATGCCCCAGTATAGTGAAGGGGACACTATACTGTCAGTGAGCACCGTCTTTTGGATGAAACATTAAACTGAGGTCCTGACTGTCTGTGGTCATTAAAAATCCCATGGCACTTCTCGTGAAGAGTAGGGGTGTAACCTCTGTGTTCTGGTCAAATTTCCTCCATTGGCCCTTACCATTCATGGCCTCCCCATCTCCTAAATTGGCTCTATTACTGTCTCTCCTATACTGTAGCTGGTGTGTGGTGAGCGCACTGGCGCCATTGTCCTGTGGCTGCTGTTGCATCATCCAAGTGGATGCTGCACACTGGTGGTGGTGATTGTGAAGTGCTTTTCGTGTATGGCCATTTAAATCTAAATAATAAATAATAGATCTATATAAATAGACATTACATTACATGTTCTGTTTGAATGATGCAATAATTCTCAAAATAGGAGTTGTTTAAACTAAAAGGCAGAAAATATATCAATATCCACAGTGCACTTGCCGCTCTACTACTGACACAATTTGGAACCCTTTTCTGCCAGGAGATAATGTACTAATTTTACTTAAAACGACAACATATTAATACATATATAAGCCAATATTAACCCTAACCTAATACAAAGTAATGTGATTTATTGTGCAATTGTGACTATACATATTCCACATATTACACAAGATACTGGCTAATAATCTCCTGATGATTCTGAGTACACATGGTGAATGTATCATCTGTGATAGTGAGCTATAGGACGTGCCTCATACCAGTGTCTTTGCTTGTTATCTATGTTGCTTATATTATACTTTTACAAACTTCACATTGTGAGTGTCTTCACAGAAGTTGTTTATAATCCCAGCCAGTACATGTGGCTGTCTTTGCCCTTGTGCTTTATGAGTCCCTGGTCTGGTATAATTACTTCCAGCTGTTTTTTTCCCCTCTCTATGTTTAATTCTTTCCACATTTATACAGCATATATATATATATATATATATATATATATATATATATATATATATATATATATATATATATATATATATATATATATATATATATATATATATATATATATTTAAAATTTATTTTTTGATCTACTGTACAGGAACCAGGATTTAAAGGGGCCATCTTATAAACAACACAAACATACTTTAATGGTTACAGCACCTTTCTGTACAAATGATTGACCAATCAGTTGGCGATGAAAGTAGTCCAGTGCCAACATTACACCAACATTTAACACTATTTTGAAGTGTAATGTAAGAAAAGTAATATAAAAGTAAAAACAAATAATTCTGCAAAACAGTTTAAAAAAATCATTTAAACCATTAAACCAAAAAACCATTAGGTGGTTGGTTAAATGCTTAAAAATACCTTAGCCCTTTTGAATTGGTATTATTATTATTATTATTATTATTATTATTATTATTATTATTATTATTATTATTATTATTATTATTATTATTATTATTATTATTATATTGATTTACACATTAGTTAAACTTAAATTACATTTAGTTGACATTAAACCTTGTATTTTGCTTTACCATATTTTGATCAAATGCACCTTTTGTGAGCCTGATGATTTCTTTTAAAAACACATTTATAAATCTTACAGTAATGCACAGTATGTTTTTCATTGACATTGACAAAAATTAAGAATTAGGAATAATTGAATTGAATTCTTTTCGAATGCTGTGGAATAATTATAATGGGTTTCTATACTGTAAATAAAAGGATGCTGCATCATTTTTTGCCTTGTGTTGAAATCTGGTGGTTGAGTCCACCCAAGTCCTGTTGCTCTATAGGCCTGATTCACCAGCCATTGCACAACTGTTACAATGGTCTTTTTCAGGTGTCATTGTGGTTGCTTAGTCAGAGAGGGGTGCAGGATGATGAGAAAAGCTGAAATGAAACTTAAAGATGTAATTACATTTCTGAAACTGCAACAGTTTCCTCAGGAATTGTTCATTTGAAGTAGTGAAACAATGTTGTACGTTTATTGTTATGAGCTCCATATGCGGTTGTGAAATCCATATGCGGTCCTTACCCCTAATATTGACAGCCTTGGTTAATTTGAGCATAGAAGGCAATGTGTTTATTGTTTATCATTTTGATATTTTGCTCAAATTATTAACAAACAATCTCTGCTCTCATCGAGAAAAATATCTCTGTTAAATACAGTTGAAGGCTAAGTCATTAGCTCTCCTTTTAACTTTGTATTTTGTTTTATTTAGTTTCCAGAGCAAGGAGGTTTTCACAGTATTTCTTATTATAACATTTCTTCTCTTATTCATGTCAGTTTGGCTGGAATAAAAATTAGGGTCAACATTATGAGCCCACGTAAGAAATATGTTGTTTTCTCAATTGGCTACAGAACAAAACACTGTCCAATGACTTGCCAAATTAACCAATTTTTAAACTAATTTACCTAGTTAAGCCTTTAAGTTGCACTTTAAACTGAATACTAACACTAAATATAGAAAACTCTCTTGCGAAATAGCTAGTAAAATATTATGTACTGTCATTATGGAAAAAGAAATTACACTGTAAAAAATGCAGGGTTCCACACAATTTATTCATATTGGTCAAACACAAATCGATTAAGTTAACAGATTTAACAAATTTAAGTGGATTGAGAATAAAAAATTAAGTTGTCCCAATGAAATCTCAAGAATTGTGTTGTTTCAGCTCATTTTAAATAAGTAGTTTGAACAAGCAAGATTTGTTTTGCTTGTAGTTGTTAGAAATTACTAATAATAAATCTAGTATGTTTCAAAAGGTGTTCAAAAATCTTTTCTCTGTTAATTAGCACTTGGGAAATATTTGGAAAAGAGTTAAAATTTTACCAGAGGGCTAAAACTTTGCCTTCAACTGTATTTGTGTGCCACAATTATTGGATTGAATAGAAGGTTGCATGAGCGAGCAAAGTATTTTTGAGGTATTGTGTATGAGTTATTGAGTATTTTTGAGGTATTGAATATTAATACAGTGCATTTCAATTATTTTATTTAATAATTTGGCAGTTTTTAACACACCTGGGTCACTATAGTAAATTGTTCAGCCATGACCTTCTGTTTCACTTGTAAATTTTATAGTATTACTGGCAAACCAAAGCTGCCAGTTATACTGTACATTTTACAGGAATTTTTTACAGTTTTTATTTTATTTGATGCATACAATTAGGAGACGGTGTGTTCTACAGGTGTTTTTTCAGGTTTACTCACCTGTGTGGAGCACACTCAGAATTCCACAACGTTTCCACGAAGTATCAGATTTTCACACAAAGGTGTCTTTTTCATATGGAGAGGAGAGAGTCTTTCTCCTACTGGTGGTTTGTCAAGCTCACTCACTTGCGAGAAGCACACTAAAAATGGTGTGACGTTTTCCAGAAACATGGAGTGTTGATAAAATGTCTGGTGCACACGGAGATGAAACCTTCTATTCTCATCCAAAAGCAAACTTAATTTTTCCCCTATCCCTAATATTTTGAGCAAAACTTAAACAACAAATCATTTTTTTCATCATTTTTACCAAGGGAGCCACAGAAAAATCACAGAGTTTCACAAACCCTCCTAAAAATTACCTTTGCTTCCTACTTTAGAATTGTTTTGTCTTCTGCTTTCTAGATTTATTGGTTCTGTAAAGATATCTCTCAAAGAATTGGCTGCTGGTCAGACCAGATCTCTTCCCTCTAAGAACACTCCTCTAATTAATGAGAAGAAACAGGAAATTGGGGTAAATATTTTAGTACAGCGTTTCCTAAAACCAACATAAGATGCTGCCTTACTTATAATAACTCTACATACTCTGCATTTTCTACATCAGGCAACTATCAATTTAACAATTGCCTATGAGCCTCCTGCGAGTACCATCCCAAACCTGAATGATCAAAACACTGGAGATGCTAGCACTGGAGATACTGGAGGTAATTTCCTACATACTATAAATGGCTCACTTTTAACCAGTTGTGTTGAACTGCCCTTCAGCACTGCAGGAAGATTGTAGACGTTTGTGTTTACATACAGTATGGAAATAACGATGCAAATGAGAGACAGAAAATGGATCGCTCAAAAACAAAAAGCTCATGCACTCTATAAGAATGGACTACATTGTCTTTGTGAGCTGAACAATAAAAATCATTCACATATAACAAAATGGAACTGATGGAATTGACTAGGTCAGTTGGATATCACCACAATATTAATGTCTGAATTTCTATAATATGTAACCACAAACATTTTCATATCAACACCTATACAGAATTTAGCAACTTGACAGGGCATATATCTTATAAAATATATGATAATATTTTAAAATATTGCAATATTTGGTAAATTATTCATTTATACATTTAATAATTATATTTTATAGACTAATTATTTTAATGATTTATTATTTTATCATTTAAATAAAATGCTACAAAATTGCTAAATAACTTTATGATTGTATAGTATTGCTATTATTTAATAGTTGTATGAGTTTATTTATTAGTCTATATTAGTTATAGTGTATTACAGATATTATATATTCTAGTTATTATTTACTAAAATATTAAACATTTGTTATCTTTATGTTATTGTTTGTTTACATTTTTTATTGATCTAAAATTAATTATATAAATATTATTATTCTTAATGAATTTATTTATTAATATCTATCACCCAATCTGACTACAGGCTATTTATATAGATTTATTAAAATTTTAAATGTATCTGCTGTCGTTTTTTTCTAGCTGCTGAAGAGGAGAAAGGTGCTGACAGTGATGAAGATGCGGGTGATGTGGCCGATTCAGGGGCACCTGGAGTTTCTCCCACAGGACAGCCTGGAAAAAAAGACTCCAAAAAGGGGGTTCGGACAACTCGAAAGCGACAGAAAGCTCTGGCCAACAAACCCCAGGATTTCCAGGTATGTATTTTGTTCAAAAGTACACAAATCCTTTACTCAAGTAGAAGTACAGATATTCATGTTTAAAATGACGAAGTTGAAGTACTGATTACACTTTTGTGCTCAAGTAAAAGTAAAGAAGTACGGCCTCAAAAATGTACTTAAGTAAAAAGTACCCATTACTGCTACTGTACATGTTTTAGTTTCACTAGGTAGGTAAATATCCGGTTTCCCCCATGTATCATCATCTTGATGCAAACACACCGTTCATCATGTAGTTTTGTGGCTGTTAGATCAATAAACAACAGCTGCCATTCATATTCATACGCTCTAAAAATTATTCTATTTTATAGTATAATAATTCTATAGGCCTGTCTATCTTTATAAAGAATGTCTAACATTTTACACTGAATTCTGTCCAAAATATATTGAATTTTTTACATTTTATATTTGAATTTTTTTATTGAATATATTGAAAATATATTTTCTTTTGCAAAAATAAATACTTATCGTTCTTGACTGCAAACTATTTTTTTTAATTTTGCTTTAGCAGCTCTCATACAAATTTCCCAGAGTGTTGTGGATATTTTATTTAATGGATAAACATAATTCTGTTAAAACATTTATTCTATGCTAAAAGCAACATACACATGTGTGATTACAACCTACAAAGCATGTGCGTGATCTTTTATTCCCGTGATAAATTCAGGATCTTTTCATTATATTTTTATTCATGAACTGCCAAGTTTAATTATTACTTTTGTTGTTGTAAAACATGTTAAAAAAATTTATTGAAGATTAATATGCCTATATGTAAAATCATATAGTCAATAAAAAATCTATTAAAAAAATAAATATAAATTCTGTATTAGGAAATATGAACTCATCGGAACGAAAGGAAATAAATCTCAATGAAAGTTTTTGTAAAGTGTTGATTGTTTTAGTACTAACTATATATTTATCTGTACAAAAAAACACATTTTTTTTGCTGTATTAGATTGAAAGACCATGAAATCCTGTGCATTATGATGGGAAGTGGACAAAAGTCTCTAACCTTAAGCATTTACATGGCATATTATTGAACTGAAATGGTTGGTGGACTTTAAATGCACTGATATTTTTTACTCAGATTCGTATTCGAGTAATCGAGGGTCGACAGTTACCCGGCAATAACATAAAGCCTGTCGCCAAAGTAAGTGTGTGCGGACAGACACACAGAACGAGGATCCGAAGAGGAAACAATCCATTCTTTGATGAGGTATTTTTAAAAAATCATCATCACTAAATGCTATTTTATTAGACAGAATTCTTCCATGCTTTGGTCTGCTTTGCTCTGAAAAAACCTACTGACCTACTTTCTTCCTTTTGTGCTGATATTTCTGTCACTCTCATGTCTATAATCTCCTCATTTCATATCCAACTGAGGTGTCTTTAGCCAAAAGTGCTCATTTTATAAGTATTCATTTCTATTATGAATATTTGATTTGACTGTTTTCACAGATCTTCTTCTACAATATCAACATGCTGCCTTCTGAGCTTTTTGATGAGAGCATCATGATCCGGGTAAGATGAGGCAGTCCACAAGTTGACATTTCTTAATTAGCATTATATCGAGCAAAAAGCAATCATAAACACAGCAGTAAGGAACATTTTTTTGTTTTGTGAAACATATTTAGTAAGTATCAAGGTTGGAAATGAATGGGAAATGAATGAAATGGCAATAAGGAAATGCCTTAAGACATTTTGCAGCTTTGTAACTATTTGTGAGACACAGTCTGACATGTTTTGACTAGGGCTGTGCAATTTGATGACATGTGTCATACGTGCATTATAAAAAGTCTATCTTTTCATATTATGCTCTATCGTTTATATCATGGTGTTGCACAATACATCCTTTATGGTTATACTTTTTTCATGAGAAAGTTGCAGTCTTAAAAGTACAATGGTTACATTAGTAATTTTTATTTAATTAATTTTATTTAATTTATTTAATCTTATATTTAACTTTATGGTATTTTATAGGGCATCAAGGTGACACAGTGGGTAGCAAAATCGCCTCACAGCACGAAGGTTGCTGGTTCGAGCCCAGCTGGGCCAGTTGGCATTTCTGTGTGGAGTTTGCATGTTCTCCCCAAGTTTGCATGAGTTTCCTCCGGGTGCTTTGGTTTTTCCCACAGTCCAACGACATGTGCTGTAGGTGAATTGAATAAACTAAATTGGCCGTAGTGTGTGAATGCAAGAGTGTATGGGTGTTTGCCAGTGTTGAGTTGTGGCTGGAAGGGCATCCGCTGCGTAAAACAAATGCTGGATAAGTTGGTGGTTCATTCCACTGCAGTGACCCCTGATTATTAAAGGGACTAAGCCGAAAAGAAAATGAATGAATATTTTATGTTGGGCATGTAAACATTAGTTTTTGAAGTGTTTTATCATTCATTCCTTTGTTTTCCTTTGGCTTAGTCCCTTTTTTATGTGCTACTCACAGAGCCACTCTGCCTCCTGTTTTATATTTATAGTGTTTATAATGTTTTATATTTCATTACAATTTATTTGATATTTAAAAGTAAATTTATCAAACATTTGCCCTGAAGTTCTAAATAAAGTGAGAAATATGATCATATATGAATGACCATATCTGAATGATATACTGTATATATAAAACTATTAATTATTAACTCTTAATTTATTGAATTTACAGAAAAAGTTCTATATCTAAATGATATATATTGTCAGGATATTAGATAAATTGTCATATGAGATTTTTGTCATATCACCCAGCCCTATTTTTGGTCTGTGAATAGAATAGCAAATTGTAATTGTATACAGTATAGTCGAGAAAAACCTTAAACATCCACGGAACCTTTTCATTACACTAAAAAAGGTTACTTTAGATTATTCACACTTTTAATAAATGGTTATTTTAAGAACTTTTCACTAAAAAGTTGTAATGTGAAAGGGATGCTGACAAAGGAAGTGCGGATCCAAATGCAGGTTTATTGAGAATGGTCAGGCAAGCAACGGTCACAATCAGGAGCAGACAGATGTATGCAGACAAATCTTCTTCCTGGCACCTTTATGAATTTAAGTGTGTATTCTGATTAACTGATCTAATTGCTTACAAGTATTTTACATTAAGAAGTAATTGTAAAACAATGTAAGTATTTTAATATAATTTTGTATTTTCTGCTGAGAGAGAGCTCATAATTTTATCTCTAGTTCATATTAAGGTTGTGTTTACAGTACATACAGTTTGTACGTCATTGCGTTTTATTGTCTGTCTAATAATAGAAACACTTCTCTCTTAAATATAGGTGTATAATGCCTCCTCCCTCAGAGCAGACAGTCTTATGGGGGAGTTTAAGGTACAAACTTATATAAATCATACAATCCTTATGCCAATTTGAATATATTCATGAACATTTGTGCAGAACTCTTTTACTTTTTTGTGTTTTACCTAACCTTATCAAACACTCTTTTAACAGTTGGATGTTGGCTATGTCTATGATGAACCTGGTATGTGAATGCTGAATTGCGAGATGTAAATTGTGCAACACAATGACAGTATTGTAATAGTTAAACAGTTTTCTCACACCAATACACACTGTACTGAGGTTTTTGGTTTGTGATAACGTTTGCTGTGTCTCTGAAAGGTCATGCGATCATGAGAAAGTGGCTACTGTTAGGTGACCCAGATGATGCTGTTTCTGGAGCCAGAGGTTATCTGAAAGTCAGCATGTTCATAGTAGGAACTGGAGACGAGCCTCCGGTATGATCCCAAACGCATGTCATGCACTCTAAACATTTCAAGGAATTGTCAGGAAGAGTTTGTTGTGACTCTTTGTGATCCTTTAGATTTCCCACCTGGATGAATTTTTAAATTATTCCAAACTTGTTTGTGTTTCTCTCCTCTTTTGAACACAAAATATTTTGAGGAATGGCTACCAGAATGAAAGCCTTGAATTCCATTATTAAAAAAACTATTCTGTCGGCTCCAATACCCTAGTGGTACCGTGTGCCGACATATAGCACTGACATGCTCACGGCGATCTGAGTTCAATTCCCGGCTCAAGGTCCTTTGCCAATCCTTCTCCTCTCTTTATTCCCAATGCTTTCCTGCCTGTAATACCTACTGTCCTATCATAATAAAGGTAAAAAAACCCTTAAAAAACAAACAATTCTATGATGGATGTTAATGGCTTAACACATTCTTTGAAATATCTTTTTTTGTAGCCAACACAGGAAAGAAACCAATAAAAGGTTGAAATCATTTGAGGGAAATGATTTGTAAATGATGAGTAAATGTTCCTCATTTGGTAAACTATGCCTTAAAAATAAACCATTTAATTATGAAAAAGCTGCACTTTCGTCACCTCTGGGGTGTTCCACAGTGTTTCGTGTCAGGCATATAAATAGAGATTTTAATGTTCACTTCCTCAATATGAATACATTTGAAATGAGGAACCACATGGAGAAAATTCACATTTTGTGTTTGAATGATCTAGATATCTTACAAACTGACATTTCGTTCAACGCAGATAGGTTCTATCTGCGTTCTGAATGTTTTTGAGATATTGAGCTTCAGTTCAAGCTTTTGCAGTCCATATAGCAAACAGTGTGTGTAACATTTGTTTTTTAAATAAAAAGTCTTGAAATCTATTTATAAAAACATCCCATAATGTAAATAAGTTGTCATTTAATTAGAATATGTTAATAACTCAAAGGTGACAGTTTATGTTTTTAAAGCATTCTGAGACCTTTACAGTTGTTTGTTATTCTGTTTTAAAATTTTCAAGACTATCTGTAAGAAATTGTCACATATTACATACAGTAAAGTCACATATAGTCTCACATTGTCTCAAATAATCTATAGTCAGGTATAGCCAACCTGGTGAAAGTGGTGGCTCTTTTTTCTCAAAAAGTGGACCTTTTTGCAATTATATGCCTCATTTTCTATTGAATTATGTAATTTAAATACAGCATTTTAGTGACATTTTAAGCACTATTCTGAATTAGCTTGTCGGATGTTCATCATAACCACACTTTTTGACTATTTTAGCAAAAATAGTATTCAAATCAGTTTTAATATGGGCCACTTTTGATGCTTCACACATTTTATTGGTCATTTTTTGTTTCAAGAATAAGGTCCAAGATTTAGAATAAAAGTTTGTTGTAAAATGTTTTCTCCATTTCAAAATAATACAGTAGCGAAAGATAACTTTTAGATAACTCTTGCCAGATTGTATGTTTTCCTGCACAGCTGGATGTTAAACTCATGAAAACAGAGGATTCTGCTTAATCGTAAAGCCTTTTCAATGGGTTATTTTTACTTATTATGATGGCAAAGCAGTCAAAATAAGACAAATAAGCTCATGTATGGGACAATGGCTCTTGTATTCTGGACCTTTGTCAGTGAGTGGTGGGTCTTTGGAACCACCTGAACCCTCCAGTGATCTATATCAGTGGTTCTCAATTCCGGTCCTGTGCACATTTTGTATGTCTTCCTTAAGTAACACACCTGATTCAGATCATCAACTCGTTAACCGAGAGATCCATCAACTGATCCTTGTGTGTCAAATAAGAGAGAGATATAAAAAATTTGGGTGTGCACAAGAACCGGAATTTAGACCCACTGCTTTATTTAATACAATATTTCAAGTGAAATAATCAAGTCAGTGTACTGTAACTTTTCTGTCAACATGAAATCAAGTGCCTCTGCAAGCATACTGACTTTTCTGTTGTCAACTGCTTTTTGAAACTACTGCTGTTGTGTGTGTGTGTGTGTGTGTGCGCGTCTGTGGTGTGAAAAAAGAGCAGGTGTATGTCAAGGCATTGAATTCTGGCTGCAGTTCACTTAATGGTCACTGGTGTCACTACAGCGTCAGCACATAACCCATTCAATGTGTTAAAAATATGTACAACATAGTTATTGTTTAGATAAGTTTGAAAAATTGTTTTATTGTTTGAAAACCTTTTTACCGTTAATTAACCAAAATTAGCCAAAGACATAAAATTATCGACAATAAGTTATGTTTCACAGTGCAGCCTTTATAGAAACAATCTATAATTTCTGACTTGGTCTGTGTGTGGCATTGATGATCAACTCGCAGGTGGAAAAGCGAGAAGCCAATGAGGAACAGGATGACATTGAAAGCAACTTGCTGCTGCCAGCGGGTGTCGCTTTACGATGGGCTACCCTGAGTCTAAAAATCTACCGGGCCGAGGACATGCCACAGAGTAAACATGACAGCAACACACCACTGCAATTCTACACACTTCCAGTTCTACTCTAACAGTCAGTAACATGCTTCTTATCTCATTGTTTCCAGTGGATGACGCCTTTGCTCAGACAGTAAAGCAGATATTTGGTGGAGCAGACGACAAGAAAAATTTGGTGGATCCTTTTGTAGAAGTCAATTTCGCAGGCAAGAAGGTAAAACACAACAACAAAAAGATGCTTATTGTTGAAGAATATGTGTAACTGGTAAAGGATTGTGATGAATTGCTTTATTTTGTGTTTCTTAAGGTGTGTACTAAGATCATAGAGAAGAATGCAAATCCAGAGTGGAATCAGATGATTCATCTGCAGGTTAAGGTAAAAAAGCTGATGATAACTATGTTAAAGGTGAAATTAAAATATATATTTTAGATGTTAGTTTAAGGAAATCTATTAGCCAATGTGTTCCAAAACAATGAGAAACATCATGTTTAGAAAATATAAACCTGATATAAAAATCTAAAGCTTGCAGTTTGTCACTTCCACCTAAATGGATCAACAATTTTTTTCACGTCTCCTCATATTTCAGTTTCTCATTAAATCTTGACCAATCAAATGCTCTCTAGTATCTGAATGCCCCGCCCCCTTCACGACACTTCTCTTTTGCCTTTTATTTGATGCGTTTGATCTTAACCACTCTCACTGGCAGAACTGTGAAAAAAAACTAAATGCTATTGGTTGTTTTTTTTTAAAGGGAGCTATACTCTATGTCTCACCCTCTCTTCATTTTTCAGTTGAGATTACGTCAAACATCTAATAAAATTTGCACATTTCAAAGCACTTCATAGGACCTTTAACTAGGTTAATAAGTTAACAAAAATGAGCACATATTGAGTTCATTCAGTCAAAACAGTGAAAATTTCCATATAAGCGGATTATGATGCTTTTTAGAACAATTATAGTCTACACAAAAGGAATGAATAGCACAATAACTGTTCAGTCTTCCCCTTTAGTTTCCTTCGATGTGTGAACGCATCAAACTCACTGCCTTTGACTGGTAAGTTATTTATATTACTGATTTTTTTTTTTTACATGTACAGTAGGCAGTATGGAGTATATATGCTCACAGTAAACGGTATGGGGTGTACATATGCTCACTGAGGCTACATTAATTTGATCAGAAAAGCTATGATGAACGTTTTGAAATACTATTACGATTTTAAATACATTTATTTTAAGGTTATATTTTGACATGATCTTTCGGAAATTGTTCAAATTGGCTGATTTGCAGTGTTGAAGACAATTGTGCCACTGAATATTTTGTATTTTGAAACTAATTGCAGTCATCTACAGACATTGGTTTAGATAAAAATTTTAGGAAGATTTTAATTTATTATTTTTTCAGTGTGTCCTAAGTGTAATTACTCAATACCCATATCATTTACAGTGCTTCTGACTGTTAAGGAATACAAAATAGTGTGTCACCTTTCAAAAGAGACCAAAAACCATGCAAATACTAAAAATAGTTAAAAAATAGCATGCAATTTACTTTGGGTATGCATTTTTTAGGCATTTTAAGATAATTTTACAGGAAGGCTAAGGGGTTAACAAACTCTAAATAACAACATTTATAAAAAGAAATATGGTGTAATAATGTTATTTCTATGTTGCCTTTACTCTCACTTGAATGCAACCTTGCAACATTTAACTGTTGCTTCTTTTGCAGGGATCGACTGTCAAGGAATGATGTTATTGGGACCACGTACCTTAATCTGACTAAAATAGCTTCATCTGGGGGAGAAATTGAGGGTAGGGATTTATGTTTGTCTCTCTTGAGGTGCAAGTGTGAATTCATACAGAGTTTGTTGTTAAATAATAATGTATCGCCATTGAATTGCTCCTTTTAAATTTGATAAAAAAAAAAAAAGCTTACTGTTGCAGGATATATTTTGATATAACTGACTTTTGTCACCAGAATCACCCTCAGAAAATGGACTGCCACCTTCCTTTAATGGTAATGGGAATTTTTTAATTTAATTTAAATTTATTTTATTTTATTTTATCTTATTTTATTTTATTTTATTTTATTTTATTTTATTTTATTTTATTTTATTTATTTATTTATTTATTTATTTATTTATTTATTTATTTATTTATTTATTTATTTATTTATTTATTTATTTATTTATTTATTTATTTATTTATTTATTTAATTATTTATTTATTTATTTATTTTATTTTATTTTATTTTAGAATCCTATTATATTCTTTTAATTGATCTGTTGGTCATCTCTAACTGATACTTTTTTCAGTGGACACCACAGAAGCCGAAGTTGGCTTTCTTCCAGCCTTTGGGCCTTGTTATATTAACCTTTATGGAAGTCCCAGAGAATTTACTGGCCTACCTGACCCATATGAGGATCTGAATTACGGCAAGGTGAGTGTAGTAAAGAAAAATGTTGTGCTATGGGACTGACTGCTGAGAACTACGAGAGAGAACATAATAAATACTGTCCAACCCCAGCAACAGCCTCAGGAGGAAAATATTTCTGCAACACTTTGCCTTTAAGATACTATTGTTATGCAGTGTTTGCTTTACATAAAAAAGAGCAAACACTTCATGCAGCCATTTTACATTCATTCCAGCAGCTGCCTGTTGCACAGTTGTCATTTGTCAGATCAGTTATTGTAGATGTGTGTGTCTTAGGGTGAAGGGGTTGCATACCGGGGAAGGGTCCTGATCGAGCTCTCCACTCAACTCAATGAAAAAACTGACAAGAAGGTGGAGGACATTTCCAACGATAACATTTTAGTGGCACAGGTAACAGCAAGCATTCTTTTACTCTGTGGCTTACTGAAGTCTGAATATATGATATGATATATGATATAATATATGACATGCATTCATTCATTTTACTTCGGCTTAGTCTTTTTTATTCATCAGGGGTCGCCACAGCAGAATGAACTGCCAACTTATCTAGCATATGTTTTTACACAGCGAATGCCCTTCTAACTGCATTCCAGTTCTGGGAAACACCCATACAAACTCAGACGCACTCATACACTACTGTCACCTGTACCGCATGTCAATTCACCTGAGAAAACCCATGCATACTCACACAGAAATGCCAACTGATCCAGTCAGGGCTTGAACTGGCAACCTTCTTGCTGTGAGGCAACAGTGCTAATCACTGAGCCACTGTGTCGCCTATATGATATGATATAATCAATTTTGTCAAGTTCTATCTGATATTTTTCTTATATATTCTGATATTTAAAATATATTTATTCACTTTCTTTTTTGTGATCAGCTTTGCATTGTTTCCCAGAGATAGACAAAATAATTGAAACAAATATTCAAAGATGATATCAAATAGTCAGATGATATCAAAATCCGTTTTCGTTTTCATATGCAGAGCATTGTTCATTTTCTTTCTGAAGGAAAATAATCAAACTCTTTTTTAATTTTTTTGAACAAAATGCTAATGGTCAAATCTGATTCAATTCATTATGCTAAGCTAAGGTAACATGACTTGGCTAAGCTAAGCTTATATGACCCTGTCAGAATAAGAAATAGGCTGAATGGATTAAAAAAATGTTTTTAAGTCAGCTGTTTAGCTCTAGGAGACTTGTAAAATAAGACACCCCCCCCCCACCCCAAAAGGTGGAGTGTTCCTTTAATTACAATACATGTGACCATGTTGTTTTAGCCATTATGATATCTACAAAGTAATTGCAGTATTACAGAGGCTGCTTTCTGTTTAAACCGAAGAAATTTATACTAATGGTTGATGTCATGATGTGTCGGAACCAAAAATTACCTCTGCACTGGACAAAAATTTAGCACTGCCTTTTAAGCTTAAATTGAACTTCTCAGAATGCAGATACTAACTTTCAAGGTAGCAATATAATAACTTCTATTAATATGAGGTTATTTTAACAGAAGAATGTTCTTTTATTGTGCAGAAATACCAGCGGAGAAGGAAATATTCCTTATGTGCAGTGTTTCACAGTGCCTGCATGCTTCAAGAGCCTGGAGAACCGATTCAGTTTGAGGTCAGCATTGGAAACTATGGAAATAAACTGGACTCCACATGCAAACCATTGGCCTCTACTACTCAGTATAGCTGTGCTGTTTTTGATGGTGAGTTTCTCATAATGCCACAGTGATAGCACATAAAACAGGCCAGACTTGAGCCCTTGAGACCTGCATTATTTTCCTAATTTTTTTTGTTTTTTTTTACGAAAGGAAATCACTATTATTACTTGCCCTGGGCTGATTCTAAGCCTGTTGTTATCCTCACATCTTTCTGGGAGGACATAAGTCATCGTTTGGATTCAGTGAACATCATTTTGTATATTTCTGATCGACTGGTAGGATTTCAATCTTCGTGCCATTCGGCAATTCAGTGAGCTGATAAATGATTCAGAGCAATCTCAAATTTGATATGTCGCTTTCTTTAGCAATCCAACATCATCTCTCTAAAGACGGCCATCTTAGCGAAAGTGTCTGACTCTCGCCTGGCTGAGATTTGGCTGAAACTTGTCACCCAAGTCATCGATGACCTTTCTAGGTAAATGCCAGAGGGTGAACATTCTTATCTTCCTCTGTTTATAGCTTACACTTGGAGCATTGTTAGTGTTCAGAACAAAAGTGTTTATTGAGAGTTTTTTTTTTGGTAAATTATGAAGAAAAGACAAATTACAGGAAAAAATCTATTATCATATTTAATTAAAAAAATCATGCTGTTGATGAAAATATGACAACATTTAATGCAGTAGTGTCTAAAAAATGAAAATGAAATAATTAAAAATAAAATTAATTCATTTCACTTCGGCTTAGTCCCTTAAAAATATTTATTAATGAATTTTTACATTTTTTAAAAATAAAATAAATAATTTTTTTAATAAGACAGTAAAAAGTTTCTATGTATCGATATACACTCACCGGCCACTTTATGGTGTTGGACCCATTTTTGCCTTCAGAACTGTCTTAATCCTATGTGGCATAGATTCAACAAGATACTGGAAATATTTCTCAGAGATTTTGGCCCATTTGACATGATGGCATCACATAGTTGCTGCAGATTTTTCAGCTGCACATCCGTGATGTGAATCTCTTGTTCCACCACATCCCAAAGGTGCTCTATTGGATTGAGATCTGGTGACTGTGAAGGCCATTTGAGTACAGCGAACTCATTGTCATGTTCACGAAACCAGTCTGAGATGGTTCACGCTTTATGACATGGTGCGTTATCCTGCTGGAAGTATCCATCAGAAGATGGGTCCACTGTAGTCATAAAGGAATGGACATGGTCAGCAACAATACTCAGGTAGGCTGTGGCGTTAACACGATGCTCAATTGGTACTAATGGGCCCAAAGTGTGCCAAGAAAATATCCCCCACACCATTACACCACCACTACCAGCCTGTATCATTGATACAAGGCAGGATTGATCATGCTTGCATGTTGTTGACGTCAAATTGTGACTCTACCACCTGAATGTCGCAGCAGAAATCGAGACTCATCAGACCAGGCAACAATTTTCAATCTTCTATTGTTCAATTTTGGTGAGCCTGTGCGAATTGTAGTCTCAGTTTCCTGTTCTTAGCTGATAGGGGTGGCACACGGTGTAGTCCTCTGCTGCTGTAGCCCATCTGTCTCAAAGTTCGACATTTTGAGTGTTCAGCGATGCTCTTCTGCCTTCTTCTGTTGTAACGAGTGGTTATTTGAGTTACTGGTGCCATTCTATCAGCTCAAAACAGTCTGGCCATTTTCCTCTGACCTCTGGCATCAACAAGGCATTTGTACCCACAAAACTGCCACTCACTGGATATTTTCTCTTTTTCTGTAAACCCTATAGATGGTTGTGCGTGAAAATCCCAATAGATCAGCAGTTTCTGAAATACTCAGACCAGCCTGTCTGGCACCAACAACCATGCCACGTTCAAAGTCACTTAAATCGCCTTTCTTCCCCATTCTGATGCAGCAGATAGTCTTGACCATGTCTACATACCTAAATGCACTGAGTTGCTGCCATGTGATTGGCTGATTAGAAATTTGCGTTAACAAGCAGTTGGACAGGTGTACCTAATAAAGTGTCCGGTGAGTGTACATCTTAAATCTTAATTTTTATGTTGTGATTCTGGGTATTCTCAAAATTGTGACCCTGTCATGTACTTTTAAGTTTATATTTCCTCCTCATTTTAGATATACAGTTGCAGTTGTAAGCTACTAACTTGAAACAGTGAGATCCAAATGGCGTAAAAAAATGTCAGAAATCAGAGTTTACTTCTTGGTTAATGTTTCACAATTGAGACTTTTTATTTTATTATATTTTTATCTATTACAAGAAATTGCAAACTTTCTCACAATTCTGACTTTAACTATTGCAATTGTGCATGAACTGTAATACTGAAAAACTTGGAATATAAATATCGACAAAAACTTTCAATAAAAATTCCAGACCATGTGATTAACTTGATGCTTTTGTTATTAGTTACCAGTTACCAGATCTTGAGGGTAAGCCAAATCTGACAGCACTTGATATTCAAATCAAGAACCTGCGCGACAAAACCATGGCCAGTGTGAAGGAGGCAGCCAATCGCATGAGGGAGGAGGCCGTCGATGTTAGAGCCACAATGGCTGATATAGAGGACTGGCTGGATCGACTGCAGCAGATCTCAGAGGAGGTTAGCCATTAGTCTTATTCTGCTGGATTTGATTTGGAGTTTGTTGACAGAATGTATCCATAAAGTCAAATGTCTAATCAATAACCCTTTGGCCTTGAACATGTTTGTTTAAATTGCAGCCTCAGAACAGTATGCCGGATGTCATCATATGGATGCTGAGAGGAGAAAAACGTGTGGCCTACGCTCGAATCCCAGCCAATCAGGTGCTGTACACCACCCACAGCGAACAGGCCGTTGGAAAATACTGTGGTAGGACACAAACCATCTTCATGCAGGTAGGAAAGTTTGATCTGGAAATGAAAGTTAGATAGTGGTTTATATATATTGATCTGGATATGTGATTGATATGTGGATATATATATATATATATATATATATATATATATATATATATATATATATATATATATATATATATATATATATATATATTGAGTGAATGATCACACCGGTGTGATTAGAATGTTCAGTGTTTCACGTGATCAGCTGCTAAATTCAAATCTGCTTTCCCACGATGGTTTGCACTGAGAAATATGCATACAGAAATTGTAATAAATCAGAATTTATCCTTTTTCTCGAACAAATAACATTTATTTTAGGTTTCATACATCTAAATACACAAAAATACTGGCAAAACATCTGTAGTTTTTAAAATACTTGCTGATGTGTATGGAGACAAGGGGTGCAACAATACAGACTTCTCATGGTTCAGTTTGGTTTGCAGATTTATGTCATGGTTTTGGTACGGTTCAGTATATGATATGTTCAGTAAAAAAATTTTATGTAAAAAAACTTAACAATCAAAAAACAACACAAAATGAACACAGTTTAGCTAAACAAAGTGTGCTTTTCACGTTCCAGATCAAATACACACTGTTTACTTTACTAGAACATTTACTTTATTCTTCTCCCAGTTAAACAGATACATACTTTAATGTATTTTGCGAGAAGTTAATGGTATAGTTCACCGACATATTAAATTACCTTATCATTTGTTTTCCCTTATGTGGTTTTAAGCTTTATATGTTTTCAATATAAAAGAAGACATTTTGAAGAATGCTGGTTGCTGGGACCCACCGACTTCCATAGTAAAAAAAAATGACTATAAATGTTACTATGGAAGTCAATGGCTGCCAGCAACCAGGAAAAACAGTCTGCGTTTTGTGTGTGTGTGTGCGTGTGTGTGCGTGTGTGTGTGTGTGTGTGTGTGTGTGCGTGTGTGTGTGTGTGTGTGTGTGTGTGTGTGCGCGCCTGTGCCTTTAAATACAAACAAGACGGGTCTCTCCACCCCATACTAAAAGTAGAGTGGTGTTTGGGCATGTCTGCTTTCTATCAAGTATTTTTCATTGACACACCGTTAAGAAATATGTTGCTATGTTGCTTTGTGACACCTTTGGGAAAATGACAAAAAAAAAAAAAAACAGCCAACATTTGTCAACATTTGCATTAAATGTACACATATTGTTTTCAGTATCCAATGGACAAAAATAAAGGCCTCAAGATCCCAGTGCAGCTGCGTGTGAACATGTGGCTTGGCTTATCTGCACATGAAAAGAAGTTCAACACCTTTGCAGAGGGGACATTCAGTGTATATGCAGAGATGGTTAGTAAGAGTAAAACTTACAGTACATATAATATGTGTAATATCTTGCTTGTGGTCATTGTACAAAATTTTCCTTGGTAACACAATCATAGTCCCTCTCTGTTTTCCTATGTTAGTATGAGAACCAGGCCCAGGTATTTGGGAAGTGGGGAACCACCGGTCTTGTTAGCAGGCACAAGTTTTCAGATGTGACGGGAAAGGTGAAACTGAAGCAGGAACGATTCATGCCACCCCGGAGTTGGGATTGGGAAGGAGACTGGTTCATTGATCCTGAGCGCGGGTGAGTTAATGATAACTGTAAAATATCAATGCATATTTTTAATATGAATATTTATGCTGATATGATTAGCGTTACTACTGGGTTAACCAGAAATTAGAATATTATCAATATAATACAATTTTTATTTATAATTATATATTTTTTTCTTTTTTTAAATGTAAAAAAGGTAAATATTGTGTGTCAAATGACTTGCCTAATTAATCTAATTTGCCTAGCTAACCTAATTAACCTAGTAAACCCTTTAACCCATGGCCACAACCATGTCATCCTGCAGCCCAAGACTGGTTACTCACTGAAGGTAAGCAGGGCTGAGCCTGGTTAGTACTGTACCTAGATGGGAGACCACATGGGAAAACTAGGTTGCTGTTGGAAGTGGTGTTAGTGAGGCCTGCGGGAGGCACTCAGCCTGCGGTCTGTGTGGGTCCTAATACCCCAGTATAGTGAAGGGGACACTATACTGTCAGTGAGTGCTGTGTTTCAGATGAGACATTAAAAATCCCATGGCGCTTCTCATAAAGAGTAACCCTGGTGTTCTGGCCAAATTTTCTCCATCGGCCCTTACCAACCATGACCTCCCAACCATCCCCATCCACCGAATTGGCTCTATCAGTATCTCTCCACTCCACCAACAGCTGGTGTGTGGTGAACGCACTGTCACCATTGTCTTGTGGCTGCCGTCACATCATCCAAGTGGATGCTGCACACCCCACCCATGAAGGGCTTTTGGTGTATATAATGCAATATATATGCTATATGAATACACATTACATTACGTTACATTACATTTAAATTGGACTTTAAGCTTCTAAGCTAAGTATCAAAATAATCTAACTTTCAAAATAACTAGTAAAATATTATGCAACGTGATCATGTCAAAGACAAAATAAATAAAAAAGAAATGTAATGTATATTAAAATGAATGTGATCTTTATCTTTATGCTTATTTAATGTTTTATCTAGCAAGTATTTTGATATATGTCAATGCCAGGGGTTATATTTGGATTTAAGATAGCAGGATTTTAAAAATGTTTTTGTAGGAAGTCTTTAATGTGCACTTAGGATGGATTATTTTCTATCAAAAATTATTTAGTAAAATATTTGTACAATATTTGAATTTAAATTGAATATATTTGAATTTTCTATGGAACCATTTTTTATTACATCCGCACTACTAGAAACTGCAGTGTTAAAAGTGTTTTGCAACGATATAAATGCCTGTGACGTCATGTTTTGATGCAAGTAATGTAAGACATGCTGATCTCAGACTTTAATTTAAATGATATTCTGTCTAAATAGTGACTGTGTGTGCATAAAGTGGGTTTGGGTCTGTTTAACACACAATAAGAGGAAGCTGTGGTAGTTGGCATTTAGTCGTAGTTGGCCCTGCTGTAATATAAACACAGACTGTGCCAAGCTTTCTCGGCTCTGTGTTTATATAGTCAGCTCATTTTTCTCTCTTCAGAGCCTCTCACTGACCCCTGGTACTCCATACACTGTACTGTGTCACGGTCTTGGCTTAGTGTTTGTTTGACTGTGTTGTGTTTGACTCAGTCTGCTCACAGAGGCTGATGCGGGACACTCTGAATTCACTGATGAGGTTTACCAAAACGAAACCCGCTTCCCTGGTGGTGAATGGAAATCTGCAGCTGAGCCTTACACTGATGTGGTGAGTTTATAAACATGTAGATGAGGAACTCACACATTCAGAGTTTTCAAATTTAAATATAATATGGAAATGTGAAGTAACAGACATTTTCCCACATCCTGTATCTATATAAATGGTTCACAAGCAAGTTACCTCATATTGGTGTGTGATATTAACAGAAAGTGGTATCTCAAAATTAGTTTTTTATTTTATTTTATTTTTACTCTGGCATATGTTTTACACAATGGATGACCTTCCAGCTAGTACTGGAAATTTTTATTTTATTTTATTTTATTTTATTTTATTTTATTTTATTTTATTTTATTTTATTTTATTTTATTTTATTTTATTTTATTTTATTTATTATTATTTTTTTTTTAATTTATTTTATTTTATTTATTTTTTTTTTTTAATTTTATTTTATTTTTTTTTATTTTATTTTATTTTATTTTATTTTATTTTATTTTATTTTATTTTATTTTATTTTATTTTATTTTATTTTATTTTATTTTATTTTATTTTATTTTATTTTATTTTATAATTGGATAAATACACATGGAACTAAAACCACCAGTATGTGGTGGCAAATCCCAGTATTAAAGAGTGATTTCCCTTCAGTTGATTTGTTCAAAACAGCTGATTCAAGTGACTCAATTTATGAGTGGATCATTTAATTAGAACTCAAATGATTTGTTCCAAAACAGATTAATTCAGCAATAAAACACTCAAAAGGTTCTCCTTAAACTTTGTTTGGTGATGACAAAAAGTCACTCAGTACTACCCATTTATTTGGTGAATTGTAGAAAACCAATATTACATTGGCAACTGGGCTCTTGATGATATTTGGTAAACCCTTCTATTGCTATTGTAAAATGTACAAACCAATCATTAATTATCAAAAACAGAAAACATACAAGGATTTTTTTGCTTTCATGTCTTAAAGGCTAATCATTTTCATTAGGCAGTAGATGCTTTTTGACTTTTTTCGACTGAGTAATGTGTAATGTAGTGTGTGATGTTTCATCACATATTACTAAAACAATAATTACAGCATCATAAACAATAAATGTTGCACCCTCTGTTTCAACCTGATTTTACGATTTTCCTTCTTGGAACACAAAATGGTGACTAAAAATATCTTGGATGTACTTTTTTTGGGCAGCTTGGGGAAGCTTTCAAGCTTTCAGTTCTGTTTCACAAATTCACAAAAAAATAATATAGTGTGAATTTAGATTAATTAAACTTTTAGATAATTCTTCACACCAAGCTTTTTATTGTACTGTATGGCTTAAGAAGATGAAGCTATTTGTATTTGTACTATTTCTATTGCCTTATTATGATCTTTATGCTCTTGATATAATTTAAGATGTCACATTTTACAGTCAGTATCATGATAATAGAATGGTTATGTTGAGTGAATGACCATTTTCAGTGTTAAACAATGAGATTTGTACTGATTAGAATGGAGAAAAGGCACAAAGCCCTGAGGAGATTGAGTGTCCCACCGGATGGATTTGGGAAGATGGCTGGAATTTTGACAGCAACAGAGCAGTGGATGAGAAAGGTCAGAAATGATGACTCTTGCTATTAAAACCACTGCAGAACACACACAGTGATGAGGTTTGACCAAACACATTCAATTTATGTTATATACACTTCTACTCAAAATTTTAATTCAGTAATATGTACATTTTTATACATTTTTTTAATGAAAATAATAATACTAAGAATTGTATCTTGAGCACCAAATCAGCATATTATAATGTTTTCTATTTTTAATATATACAGGGTATCTGCAGGGTCTTAAAAGTCTTAAAATGTCTTACATTTCAAAAACAAGATTTTAGGCCTTTAAAAGTCTTAAATTGACTGAAATATTGTGCTGTATGTCTTAAATCATTTTAAACACAATCAGTACAACCAACAATCCAACTAAAACATTTAACAAAAGCAAAAGTAAAATTTATAAATCCTATTAACCAATATGGTTAAATTATCTTCCTTACATCCTTACAATAGCATTTGTTTAAAAGTTCTCCATGTATTTATGAACTGTATGTTGTGCATACATTCAATTTATTAAAGTTTTTAAAACTTGCCTTTTTATAAGGAAAAGTTATGCTAATAACAATATATGTATATAAGTGGAGTTTGCTTGTTTTGACTCATTATTTAAAACATATGGCTAAGAAATAATAGAATTTTAATTTTAATGGGGCGAGTAGAAACAAATTCACTGGCCATTACAAAAAAACATTATCTAGTTATAAGTGCTAATCTATACTAATACATCTTATGTGTACTGATGCTAACACTTATTAGGTCTTAATTATGTACTAATGCATATTATGTGTCGCACATTATCATATGCAAAAGGTCATGAAGCTAATTCCAGTAGCTCAGCATGTGTTCAACCACTGTTTTTGTCAGGATGGGAGTATGGTGTCACGATTCCTCCTGATGATAAGCCTAGGTCCTGGGTTGCTGCTGAGAAAATGTATCACATCCATCGCAGGAAAAGACTGGTGCGATCTCGCAGAAAGACTTCAGAAGCACCAACTATAGAGGCAAGAACACCTCACTGCTTTTTGATTTGTAGCTGTTTTGCATCTTGTACTGTGACTGAATTACATTTCTTACTGAGATAGTGTCTGTAATGGGTATAAATGCTGTTTTGACAACAGAAGAAAGACATCGGTGATGGCTGGGAATACTCGTCTCTGATTGGCTGGAAGTTTCACAGGAAGGAACGTTCTTCAGACACTTTCCGCCGCAGACGCTGGAGGAGGAAAATGGCACCATCTGAACGTGTGGGAGCGTCAGCCATCTTTAACCTGGAAGGGGCTTTGGTTAGTGAGTTTAAGTCTTCAATGACTGCACACTGGACAAAATTAGATTTCAAATGTTTTCTTGGAAACGTGTGCTTTTGTCCTTGACATAGGATTGAAATGGATTAAAGGGTTTATTTTTGTAGTTCGATGTCTAATAGATATTTAAGTCCACATGAAATCAATGTTTATTTTGCTGGCGCACGTTGTTAATCTTAACGGTGAATGGTTAATCCCTGGAAGTTAATCCACTGACAAACTGTTTGTTTTGGTCATCTTCAATCAAGATCTGATCATTTGGTTCAGCTCTGGAATGGCTGGGCTTCTCTGATGATGTCAGTTTGACAGGTTGAGTGAAATATGCTTGGCCACACCCCCAAACTGAGTTTTTTGCAAGTAAAAGATGAGAGGAAGAGCACAAAAATAAAACCCTGCCCCCTACTCAATATTTCAATTGGAAATATGTCAATATACTGAAATAAAATGTCTCCAAAAATGTCTAGTTCACATACAGTATACTTTAAATCAACCCTGTTTCTGAAGAGCTACTTTCCTGGAGATTTCAGTTACAACTCTGACCAAACACACCTGTCTGTAATTATCAAGTGCTTCTTCAACTCCTAATTAATTGGTTCAGGTGTGTTTGACCAGAGTTGGAGCTGAGTTCTGCAGGAAGGTTGGTCACCACTGCTTTAAAGTGATATTTTCACCCAAAATGTATATTTATTAACCATTTACTCACTTTTAATTTGTTCCAAATCCTTGTGTGTTTCTTTTTTCTATTGAGCAAAAAATAAGATATTTTGAAAGTATTTTGTGGAATACAATGGCTGTCAGTTTCAAGCATTCTCCAAAATATCTTCTTTTGTGTTCAGCATAAGAAAGTCAAACAGGTTTGGAACAAGTGGATGGTGAATAAACTATGACAGAATTTTCAATTTTTAGTTCAAATATGCCTTTAGAAATAATTAACATTTCTTAATTACAACATGCTTCTTGTAAACTTCTTCCTTAATTGTTTTTCTTTGCTGCTTAGGGAATAGACGATGACGAGAAAGGCAGCAAAAAGGACACGGCTAAACTCTTTGGTGCCAACACACCCACTGTGTTTTGCCGATTCGACAGTGAGTAATGTTTATTCATGCCTGCTGATTAAAGGACTGCTTCTAAATTCCTTACATTGATTATATCTCTGAGATTAACACACCCCTCCTCTTCCTGACAGTCTCCACAACACAAAACGAAGCAACAACAACAGAGAGGGCCAATAGAAATCTTGAACAGTGCAGATTAATGGCATTATTATATAAAACTCAATGGAAAAAGCAAACACAGAATGCATAGCTGTAGTTCACAGCAGAACATCAATTCAGAAACTATTTCACAGCTTTAAGTTTGGTGTTATTGAGATTTTTACAGGTTTTTGAAAGATTCTTTAAGGCTCTAAATATTTATTTTATCACTAAGTAATAATACAATTATTAATAAATGAAATAAACTATATTTACAGTAGTAGACTATATTATATGTATATAAATGCAAAATGATGCATTTATTTTTTTATTACAGTTGCTACTTTATATGTCAGAATGTAACTATATTTGTTATTCATCCAATTACCATATATCTTGACAGAGTCATTCAGCTACCATCTCAGAGTCTATGTCTATCAAGCCAGGAACCTTCTTCCTATGGACAAGGACAGCTTTTCTGGTCAGATAGTTCTGTTCTAATATGATTTCATTTCAGTGCCTCACTAATACATGCTATCTGACTGATCGTTTGATGGTGTTTTCACAGATCCTTATGTGCATGTGTCCTTCCTGCATGCCAGCAAGACCACAGAGATCATTAAATCCTGCCTTAATCCCACATGGGACCAGACCCTCATTTTTAATGACATCGAAATCTACGGAGACCCTCAGACCATTGCTTATACCCCACCCAATGTTGTTCTGGAGATTTATGACAGTGACCAAATGGTATGAATAAAAAGCACTGCAGGTCCTTGAAAGATTTTGATGATGTTTTGATCTTGATCAATTGATGTGTTTCAGGGGAAGGATGAGGCGATGGGCAGATGCACCTGTCCTCCAGTGGTGAAGCTAAACCCTGCCAACCCATTAATTCCTAAACTCCTTTGGTTTCCCATCTCGATGAAGGGACGAAGTGCAGGGGAAATGCTGGTAGCAGCTGAGCTTTTGCTCAAAGAAAAGGTTGCTTTTAATGCTTTTTGTGAAAGATTGTTATTTCTGTCTACTAACATATTTTAGAAAACACAATAAAATATATGCAGCTTGAATATAATTTCATAAATATAGTATAATATTATTGAGATTTTGTTAAATTTAGTCAATGCTAATTAACTTTATTAATACAAAAGTTGATCAAAAGTTGACTTATTAATTATTAGTACTTTGAACAAAAATTTACTTTTCTATTTACTAGCTTTAAGACAAACGAATGCATGCAAAATATATTGCTCATTGTTAAATGTAATAACTGAACTTGACATCAACAAATGAGACCAAAACATGCTTTTGTTGGTGTAAAAATCATTATCATTATCATTATTAATAATTTACTAATTCATATTATTATCTAATTTTTCACCATTTGATTTATATTTTATTATTCTATATATTTTTTTTCTACTTTATTAAAATAGACCTGCAAGTATACAAAATTAAGTAATGAAATAATCTGAACTTTAAAGTTCATACAGACTGCAAAAATCAGCAAAACAAAAAATTTGCAATCCTTTCTAAATTTGTGTTTCATAATAAATACTTTAAATAAGGGTTTACCTTCAAAGTGTTTCTTTAGAACTTTAGCTGACCATAATTCCCTAATGATATGATATCTTTAAAATCCATGCTTCTAATATCCAAAATATTGTGGTCTTCTGAGTTACAGAATTCTAGCATCCTTATTTTGTTTCATTTATTTGCATCAGATATATTGTCTGATGAAAGCCAGCGCCAATATTTCATTGCTCCATATTATTACTGTTGTTTTCATAAAAGGGGCAAAGTAAACATTCATAAAAAAGTTTTCTTTCTAACTAGTTCAGTTAGACTTACAGTAAAACATAACCGAGTGTATTTACATGAGATACATATTCTGCAGTGATGGACACTTTGATAACTACTTGTGTAGGTTATTTGATTTGTTCGCACACTGTCAGGATTATATTGTGTGATGAACAGACAGTGCTGGCGCTGGGCGCGCACCAGTTTATTGAGTCCAGCTGTAACCGTCGCATAACTACGCTTCAGGTATGAGTCCATTGAGCATGACTCCCCCTATCCTAGATTCTGTTACTACATGTAAAAGTTAATCAATGATGAAAACTGTTTGAATTTTACTTTTTATTCTACGATGAGCTTGGTTAGCCTACCTTTGACTAGACGGTTCTCGTGGTAGTGCTGAAATAAGGGACTGTCCTGGAAAAATTAAGACATCTGATCACCCTTATGGGTGACTAATAGGGGCTACTCAATATTCTGATTGGGCTACAATCCTAGTTTAGAACTGGCATCACTGTTTTTGAACACCAGCAAACTGAAGGGAATACTTCACATTATCGATGAGAGAAAGCATAACGCAAAGAGGTGTTTCCCACGTCATAGCGCAAATGAATTCTTCAGCCAAATCATAGGCCCTCTTCTTCCGTGGGCCCTAGGGCTTCAGCCCCACCTAGCCCTTATGTTAATACGGCCCTGACTGTATATCATACTGTATGTATCTTCAACTGTGTAACAAAACATCTTTAAGGAAAATATTTCTTAGTCCTCAATCTGTTATTACTTGATACTGTTTGTACAGTATAATAACAGGGTGTCAGTACTATGACATTTGCAGAATGAAATCAGTATGTTTTTGCTGAATGTTTAGCTAAACCACAACTAGCAGAGACATCCACTGCTGGAGATCAGCAGATTTACCATTCATAGAACTGTTGTTGCAATTAGCATGTCACCCTAACCACCTCACCATTACCATTTGCTTATCCTGTTTATTGTTGACCTCAGGCAAATGATGCTAACCTGCCTCTGGTCCCGCCGAGAAGAAGTGAGAATCTGTACATGGTTCCTCAAGGGATCAGGCCTGTGGTACAGCTCACGGCAATCGAGGTAATGCAGTCATCCTTGTTAATAATGCGTTTAAGCCAAACAAAATTACCGGTGTCTCATACTGCGTGCTTTGACAGATCCTGGCCTGGGGTTTAAGGAACATGAAGGCATATCAGCTGGCAGCGGTGTCTTCCCCCAGCCTGGTAGTTGAATGTGGAGGGCAGATCATTCAGACTGCCACTATAAAGAACATCAAGAAGAATCCCAACTTCCCAGGATCAGTCCTGTTCCTCAAAGTGGTACAGTGTCTCCATAACTTAAATGAAATGGTATTCGCTAACCATCAGCACTATTTTGAGATGCTCTCATAAACTGCATGGTCTGAAGGTTTAAACAAACCAAAGGAAGTTATGAGCTTAGATGCCATATTCTTTGTATTGCAGCCTTCTTTTGTTATTACAAGCTTAGAGTTGTGTTGCTTATACTGTAGATCAGCTTCACCTTTCTAAGTTATATAATTTAGGAGTTTTATATATAAATCCACTTTTTTAATATAGGAATGCAGCAGTATTGAAATGTACACTTTACCACTGTAATATCTAACAATGTTACTTTTCTTCTGGTTCAAATTCTTTAAAATATTAGGCAAAAATTCAAAAACAAATATCTATTTCTATTATTGAATAAAACACAACTTGTAACTATTTTAATGGTGACTACAGCTCATTTATTTAATATGTTATAGATATACTGTATATACTTGTGGTTCAAGAACTAAAGTCTTTAAACAAACTTTACCAATTAAAATCTATTGGTAGTAAATTAAAATCTTTTCAAAAAATGCCATGTAAATCTCCACATGATCTCATGGGTTGTTTTGTTATCAGGTGTAGTTAACAAAACAACTCATGAGATCATGTGGAGATTTACATGGCATTTTTTGAAAAGATTTTAATTTATTACCAATAGATTTTAATTGAAGGAAATCAGTGTGTTGAAATTGCTTCTTTACATTAGTCCCCGGTTTCCGCTAGCAACAACTGAACAACTGAAAACTGTATATTTGGAAACTGATAGGCAATATAGCAGTATATATTCTGTATATATTCCAAACATACTGAAGAAAACGAGCACTAATGTAATAAAGCAAATCTTGATTTGATTTTTTTCTATGCCTTGTAACAAAAACAACAAAAAATATATGCAAATGAATACGATAATGATTTTATCTTAAAACCTTAACTTTATAAATTGAGGAAGCATGTTTTGATTTTAAGAAATAAACTGTTTGTAAGTGAAGGTTTGTTGGTTTTTGGACAGAATCCTAACATTGTCTCTGTCTTCAGCTTCTCCCTAAGGATGAGATGTACACTCCACCCATCGTGCTGAAAGTTATTGACCACAGGCCCTTTGGGCGGAAGCCAGTTGTTGGGCAGTGCACTATAAACTCCCTGGAGGAGTTCAGATGTGACCCTTACATTGACACTACTGAGGTGGCTATGTCTGCAAAGGGTAACTGTTTACCTTTATTAATAATAAATGATAAATATGATAAAGTTTGGTACAGGTAATGTTTATAAAGAACTTTCTTAAACTCACCAAATGTACATGTATTTCATTAAATATAAACAGTAATATTGTGAATAATAACAGTAATATGCAGATTCAAATAACTGTTTTCTATTTTATTTATTAATTTTATGTGTATTTTTTAACACACTTCATTCAAAGGTACATTCAGTCTCATTACTCCAGTTTTCAGTGAAACATAATCTTTTTTAAATCATTTTAATGATATGATGATTTATTTATTTATAATGCTCCATATTTGTTTAAAGTTCATCGATGAACAAAAAGTTAAACAGAAAAGCATTTCTAAAAAAATACAGTATTAACCAAACTTCCACACTCAAAAAAGGACTTTTCTTACTTAGAATTTTTGCCTTCTTTGTAGTCCAAATATCTAAAAATTTTTAAATCAAGAAGCAATTTCTAGACAAGCAGTAATAGACCATTTTGAGGGATGTAAACAATAGCAATGGTCCTAATGTATTTCCTGTTTTATAATTTTAATTTCCATAGCTTCCAAGAATACAAAAAGGTCCACATATTGATAAATAATGTTATGACAGCTGTTTTAACGTTAAGTTATGATTGAATTTCCTCTTGTTACAGTTATGAAGTAGTGTGACAAGCAGGAAATGTTCATTGGCATCACCACATTGAAATGATCTATATGGCAAAATCAAGTGAGTTTTTCCTTAAAACAAGCAAAATAATCTGCCAATGGGGTAAATTGGAAATGTTTTTCTTTTTGATGTAAGAATATTTACCCCATTGGCAGATTATTTAGCTTGTTTTAAGAAAAAATATATATTTTTAATATTATTATTTAAAACAAGACAAAATGTTTTGCTTGTCTTTCATGAATCATTGAATGTATACTTGTACTATACTGTAAACAAAAGTAATAATCACTATTATTCTAATATAATCCAGAATAAGTGAATCTAAATGAAAAGAATAGTTCTTGTTATGTCACATAATTTTCTCACATAATGTTTTTGTGTCTTAGTGGCCATGATGGCAGCGGCTCCCCGAGACATTGTTATTGATATGGGGGACAGAATCCCTAGCCCTTCCAAGCAGGTATGAAAACTTTTGTCTTCTAAACATTCTGATAATAATATGATGATAACAATAGTGTCTATCTACTTTTCTACTTCTATATCCGGCAGGTTTTTCCATTGCCTGCAGAAAATAAAATAAATTTTACTTATATAACAGTCTGGGAACTGTGCTATTATGGCACGAAATAGCTGCAGACGGACTTTTACAGCCTAACTCTCTTCTATTCTCTCACTACTTATTATAGGAAGAGGACACGGTGGACTGGTGGAGTAAATTCTACGCCTCCATTAACGAGCATGAAAAATGCGGCCCTTATCTCCAGAAGGGATATGACACCTTAACAGTGAGCTTTTGCCCGGTCTTGCCATCCTGTGTGGATGTTTGCATCCTGCTTATGTTTTAAAGCAGATAAGGTGTGACCATTGTTATGTAAGTGAACGGTGATAAAAATATGTGTTCATTTCAGGTCTATAACACGGAGCTTGAGGCAGTTCCTGAATTCAGAGGACTGACAGATTTTTGCAATACATTCAAACTGCAGAGGGGCAAATTGGAGGACGAGGAGGAAGACCCGTCTGTTGTAGGAGAGTTCAAGGCATGTCTGTGCCAGTCAGCTATTCACAGAGCTTCCTTTGCTGTTCAGATGAGTGGCTTTTTATAAGGAGTGGTGATTTCCTTGTCCTTAAATATCTGGGCTAACATCACAAAGATTAGCAGCCAAGGTTGAGTCCAAGTAAGAGACGTTTTGGCTGTAACAAATCTGCAATATCACCATTGCGATCTTGTTTCAAGGCGTTTAATCTCAGGTTGCTAATATGCTATTGTAAATTAACATGTACTATTGAAACATTTGATAACAAGGCAGGTTTCCGAAATAGAGGCATTTAACTCTTGAGAACACTCAGAAAAGTATTTGCCCACAAGCAACAAAAAGAGGATAATTTATATTAGACTGCCATCTAGTGGTAGATAAGTAACCATGTACAAGTCTCTGCAAGAAAGTCATACACAACATCATTGTTGATATCAATAATTAACATTGTTACCAGTTAAAATGCTATCTTGATATCAACAATCAGTGTTCTTGATATCTTGATAAGAATAAACATCCTAAGATTTAGTACAAGTTGAAACGGCTTGCTATAGTAATAGGCATTACAAGATCAGAGAGGCCAAAACAGTGGGGCATTTTTGACCATGATACCTGATTGGGTCTTATCATAATGAAGATTGGGATTAGGGATGGGTTTGGGTAAAGGTATAACTTTCATTGTATGATTCTGAAACATCACCAGTTTGAAAACACGTTTGATTTTCAAAGATTAATAACATTTTGCATGAAGGCATTGGAATAAATAAGACTGTTAGGATTTACTACACATGCATTGAAGAGTTGTTGGTGAATAGGCCTGGACAAAGTTATTTTAGCATTTTACTTTACCCACCCTTTTGCTATATGTAAGTAACTTTATGTAAGTAACTTTATATTGTAAACGATATAAATACCAGGATCACAGAACCAGTCTTAAGTGTCATTTTTTATTAAATGTTGTAAATAAGCTTTCTGTTAATATATAATATGTTAATATATGACAATAATCAACCATGATACAACTACAATATTTGAAATCTGGAATCTGAGGATTTAAAAAATCTAAATATAAAGATAATCGCTTTTAAAGTTGTCTTAATTAAGTACTTAGGAATGCATATGATTAATTAAAAACGAGTTTTAATATGTTTACAGTAGGATAATTTATAAAAAAAATAAGATCTTTATTTATTGCTCTATTGATTTTTGAGATGAAAAAAATGGATAATGGAAAATATATCATTTTGACCTATTTGATTTTTTGGTATTTATTGGCAAAAATCTACCTATACAACTTTTGTGGTCCAAAGTGTGAATTTGCTCCATGTATGCGATATTTTCAGAAAAAAAAACTACTTAATTAGAAATTATTTGTTTGTTTTAAAATGGTACTTCCTAAATCTAAAACTGTCTCACATGATGTAGGTATTGAGATCTTTATTTTGTATTTTTTCACCACTTTCAGAGCCAAACACACAAACAAAAAACATTTGAACATTTAAATGAATTATACAAGGTCTGCAGTTGTCAGTTCACATAATTTATTTTTATTTATTTAATATACCAACAAGCACATATTAACCCATTGTGTGCTTGAGATGCTTTGATAGTTGCTACAGGAGCATGAATGTAGAGAACAGTGAGGTTGTGTGTGGTAGAAGAAAAATAATTATCTGTACTCATGTTCAGTTTGTAATACTAGAAGAAAACATGAATTAACTGAATTATACCAAGCCACAGTTTTGTATTTTGCTGAACTTTATGGAAATAATCTATTGTGTCTGTCTTTTTTAATGAGCATATTATTAATAGAAATATCCACAAAACATTTCTCATCTCATTCGTTATATGCACTGTTACTGTTTATTGCAGTAATTCTGACACTCATTGATATATTTTTCAACTGCATTGACAGGGCTCGTTTCGAGTGTATCCCTTGTCAGATGACCCAAACATCTCAGATCCACCTCGGCAGTTCAGAGAGCTGCCTGAAAGCTGTCCTCAGGAGTGCCTGGTCAGAATCCACATCATACGCTGCCTCGACCTGCAGCCCAAAGACAACAATGGCATGGTGAGTTGCCAGTGGTGTAAAGGAACAAATTACAAATACTGAAACTACTGTAATTGAGTCGTTTTTTTCTCTGGAATTGTACTTAGTTTTGAAATGTGTTTTAAAATGTGTACTTTTACTACTTGAGTATACATTTTTAGTGCTGCATTGGTAATTTCACTCCACTATTTTCCCTTAATCAGTCCCGTAATTCTTGTCAAATCAAACCACGCATAGAAAATCGCATTAGACAGACTGTCCTCAACAATGTCCTCAAGCGTGGAAGCATTAGGAGTGTCTAAGAAGATGCAAAAGTCATTGCACGCAACCAAAAGACTGCATTTCACTGATGAGAAGATGAAGGATGCCTGTTGTATGGCTGAAACTATTTAGGGTTCAAAGTGCATAACCTAAGCATTACCAATGGTCACAGCTACTGTAGATTAGCATAGGTTACACAGATTAGCCTCTGCATGTAGACTCATCAACCTTAAGCTTTATTTTTAATTTGCAGGGTACAAGGTGGAATCATTTTCAGAGCTTAATACTCATTACTCAGTACTCGAGCTCTTTTATAAGGGCTATATTTTACTCAAACTTTGAGCAGTATTTACACCTATTTGACTCTACTTGCGCTGTAATTTTTGGCTAGTTCTATTGAATTCAAGTTTATTTCTGTAGAGCTTTTCACAAAAATTTTGTTTCAAAGCAGGTTTACAAAAGGTGCACATTATTGCATTACAATCAAAATCAGAAAAGTGAATGGTATTAGTTACTATATCTTTATTAGTTACTAATAACTTTAACTAACTAACTTATAACTAATTGCTAATAACTTTATCAGTTAAGGTTATAATATATAAATGTAGTTAACCTAAAGTTATATTGTGTATAGGTAATGTCTATGTGTAGATGTTAAATGAAGAAAGTAATGATAACTTTATTTAAGTAAGATTTTTCAGCACTCTTTCCACCATTGGCCAGTTCACATGTAAAAAATAAATAAATAAATAAATAAATAAACAACATCAAGTCTTTGGATTGAAGAGTTTTTAACATGTCACATGTGGATATCCTTTTTTTATGAAGTGTGACCCGTACATAAAGATTTCCCTGGGGAGGAAAACAATTGATGACAGAGATCACTACAAACCAAATACTCTAAATCCTGATTTTGGGAGGTGAGTACATGAGAACTGATAAATTAACTTGCGTATCATTGTGTATGTTTCTAATATTTATATAAATGTCTGTTCAAAGGGTGTTCGAACTGAACTGCTACATCCCACAAGATAAGGACTTGAAAATTTCCGTCTATGACTATGATCTGCTCAGCTCTGATGAGAAGGTTGGGGAAACAGTCATCGATCTTGAGAATCGACTTCTTTCTCGATTCGGCTCTCATTGTGGAATCCCGAAGTCTTACTGTGTGTAAGTGTTATCTTGCTTGCATTTATTTTCAGATCTTTTTTAACAAGACTTATTTATGTCCTATTTGAATTGTGTTTGGAAAAGATCTGGGGTGAACCAGTGGAGGGACCAGCTCAAACCATCTCAGATCCTGCAGAATCTGGCCAGGATGAGAGGGATTCCTGCTCCTCAGATCTCAGATGATGGCAGTTTCCTGGCTTTTGGAGGACGAGAGTACAGGCTGGATGAACTGGGTATGTTTGTATAAACTGTTAGACCTTGCCTGGATCTCAACATCATGTGCTGAAGTTTTTAACTCCTAATAGTTCTCCATACTTGATCGGATCAAAAATGAACAAATATTCTGATTACATAGTTAGATGTAAATGAAATTGGACCAAACACTAAGTGTGTAACATATTTTTAAGCCATTATATCTCTTTAAAAATAATTGTAAAACATCAGGGAAATAAATACAGAAATATTATTATGAGCATTTTGAAAAACAGTGTAGGCTAACTACAAGTAGGCCTACAAACATTTTAGAATCTGATTACTCAATTCAGATTACAAGATTACAGAAATCTGAAAATGTATATACTGTATATTAAGTGTCCTAAAGCATTTGCAAAAATAAATTCTCTTACTAAAAACTATGCTATTTTTGGAAATGTTAGTTTCTCCTCCAAGTAAAACACACCTAAATATAGTATCATCAGAGTTAAATTGTTAAAATACATTTTACCTCTAATATTTTCTCTGATGTATTTTAAATATTATTGAGCTTTGGTGAGTTTAAGACACCTTTTCAAAAATGTTTTAAATGTTTCAATGCTGTTCTATATACATAAATAAAGGTAAGATTTTTATTACTATGGTTTTACTTGATTCGGCACATATGATGCACCTGATATAAATTGCATTTCTATTTCTGGAGTGAAACTTGCAGTGTCATGTATTGCTAAATAAGCATTTTATAACACATTAAATGATCAACAATAAAATAAATGGGTATTTCTTTGCTTATAGAGGCCAATAAAAGCATCCATACACACCTGGGACCTCCTAAGGAGCGAATCTGCTTGCATGTGTTGAGGAGACAAGGCCTCGTCCCAGAGCATGTGGAGACCAGAACCCTGTACAGCAGCTACCAGCCCACGCTCTCTCAGGTCAGTCCACACATTCCACCGTATGAGAAAAAAAAGGTTGAATTTATGATATATTCAAGTCACTTAAAAAAAATCGGACTAACTAGAAATGACAGGATAAAAAAGTTGACATTAAGAGATAAAAAAACAAAGTTATGACATGCTAAGTCGAAATAATTACATTTTAACATACAAAGTAGAAATTATGACTTAAAATGTCTAAATTGAGATATGATAATAAAAAATATCATAATAAAAATATATAATTTTTTTTGCAAATTATGAGTTAAAAAGCTAATTAAAATATACTTGAAATTATGACTTGACCTGCAATCTGTGAATAAATTAACATTAAGACATATGATAAAGTTGTCTTATTAATTAGTCTCATATTTTCTTTTCAAACATACTGTAAAGGGATCAGCACACAATGTATACAGTATTATGAATACTGAATATTACATTTATTTTGCAAATTCAAATTACTACTTAACGTTAATGTATTTACTTAATATTTAATTATTAAATTAAATATTATTCATTTATTCATTTTCATTTGGCTTAATCCCTTTATTTATCAGAGGTTGCCAAAGCAGAATGAACCACCAACCTATCCAGCATATGTTTTACACAGCGGACGCCCTTTCAGCTGCAACCCAGTACTGGGAAACAGCCATACACACTCATTCACACATTTAGCACATACACTAATTTAGCTAATTCACCAATTTAGTCTATTCAATTCACCTATATCGCATGTCTTTGGACTGTGGGGGAAACCGGAGCCCCCGGAGGAAACCCATGACAACACGGGGAGAACATGCAAACTCCACACAAAAAATGCCAACTGACCCAGCCATGACTCAAACCAGCGACCTTCTTACTGTGAGGCGACAGTGCTAACCACTGAGCCACCGTGTTGCCCAATTAAATATTAAATGAACGTTAAATAAATATTAATTGATAAATATAATAAGTCCCACCCTTTCAATTATGTATGTATCCCTTTAGTTTTAGTTTTGTTTTTACTACTGTATATTGTGGAAATAGGCTTTTATACGAAAACACACTGTACTGTGCGGTCATTTTATTTCAAAACTACTGTTTGTGACACTCGGTTTTGTTTTGTCTTGGCAGGGCAAAATTCAGATGTGGGTTGAAATATTCCCCAAAAACCTTGGTATCCCAGGACCACTCTGTGATATCACTCCTCGCAGACCCAAACAGTAAAATCTACTGTTTACATTTGCAAAACTGTTATCTGTGTGTGTGTTTACTGTTCTAATGCTAGCTTTTCATTGAAGGTATTTCCTGCGAGCTGTTGTTTGGAATACAACCGAAGTCATTCTGGATGAAACCAGCATCACAGGAGAAAACATGAGCGACATTTATGTGAAAGGGTAATCCATTTATGATTATATTAGCATAATATTTCTGGAGTAAGTGATTTATATTGAACTGCCATTCAAATGTTTGTACTCCTAAAGAAATTAAAAGTATAAGATGTACTGTATATATCACAAGGGACAGTAAAGGCAATGTAATGCTACAAAACAATAAGAATAAGCATAAGAATTATAATAATTATATATATTCCTTATTCCTAATTTATATGGGCTTTTTACAGTTGTTTTCAACAGAAAGTCATTAAGAAAAATCAATACATTTTCAACAATTAGATAATGGTAATTGTTACTTGTGAATTATATCTGATTGATCAATAAAAGACACTGAAGACAGTCACAGGGACTTATTACATTTTAAAACATTAAAATAGACAATAATTATTTTAAATTGTAATAAAATTAAAATGTTGAATTTTTTTCATGATTTTTTTCATGGTTTAATGATTTTTTATTTTATATAATTTATGTTATTATGTTGCACAATATGATTGTTTTGTATTTTTAATCAAATAAATGCAGTTTTGATGAGCTTAAAATGCTTTCAAATTGTTTCTGACTACAAACATTTAAATGTTTTTTTCTTTTTTTTTGTATGGCATATATGTTTTTCATATTTATTTGCTCATGTGTTTATAGGTGGATGCCAGGTATGGAGGAGGACAAGCAGAAAACTGACGTCCATTACAGATCTCTAGACGGAGATGGAAATTTCAACTGGAGATTCGTATTTGGATTTGATTATTTGCCAGCAGAACAGTTGTGTCTAGTGTCCAGAAAGGTTAGTGGTATGAAGAAGTGATTAAATAAATTAGTAGATAGATAGATAGACAGATAGACAGACAGACAGACAGACAGACAGACAGACAGATAGACAGATAGATAGATAGATAGATAGATAGATAGATAGATAGATAGATAGATAGATAGATAGATAGATAGATAGATAGATAGATAGATAGATAGATAGATAGATAGATAGATAGATAGATAGATAGATAGATAGATAGATAGATAGATAGATAGAAAGTAATAATAAAATAAAATATTGTATGAAATATTTTCATCCATAGTCACAATTAACAATACATTTGATTTCCAGGAACATTTCTGGAGTCTGGACAAAACCGAGTTCAGGATCCCTCCTAAACTCACTATTCAGATTTGGGACAATGACAAATTCTCCCTGGATGATTACTTAGGTAAATGTCTTTTTCAGATCAGCAACTTTATGCATTATTTTGGGTTTCCTTGAAATTGCTTATGACATATGCTCAGATTTCTAACAGCATGGCTTTCTCAAACAGGCACAGTGGAGTTGGATTTGCTTCACCTCATCCCTCCTGCAAAGACCCCTGAAAAGTGCTCTCTAAGCATGCTAACACAAACAGGCAAAAACCTGACGCCCTCATCGCTCTTCTCCCAGAAGTCAGTGAGAGGCTGGTGGCCATGTGCTATGGAGGAAAATGGCAAAAAAGTCTTGGCTGTGAGTTTATCATTCAGATAAAAAAAGATGAATTACATTTTGTATATTAGAGAGCTGTGCAATAAAATGATAACAGTAAATATTGTAATATAATTTTATGCTTGTTTGAGTCAATCAGACAGTTTATCAGAGAATTGAGTTTAGGTTACATGCAGAAGGGTCTCCTTAAAAAAATCACACACCTGGTGAATAAAGCTCATTCTGATTCTGAAATTAATCATGCGGGAAGCTCTGAAGAAAAGCACTTTAATTCAGTAAAGAAAACAATTAGCATCTAGATTAAAGGCAGAACAAACAGAGCTGATGTTCACAACAGCAGAGACAACAAGGAGAAGCACTGTGCCATAAATTATCCAGTTAGTTCATTCCACATTTTTACCTTGATTTACTGTAGTACCAATAACTTCACAGTGGTTTTATGACGTAATTTTATTATATTATTAATGTAGACATGCATAGATGTTATTAAAGGAGTAGTGTAATATAATTTAAGATATTAAGTAGTTTTTATTAAGCCAAAATATGTACAGTATATATTTATTTTAATACTTCGTGTATTCTGGCTAGTGTTATTCAGGCTAATAGTTCATTTTATGCAAATAGTGTACTTCAGACTTTTGAAAAGTTCATCTTTTGATGAGTTTGTCATGTTTTGAAAGAAAAAAAGGCATATTTACTTTATATATATATTGAAAGAAATAGAGATTTAATTTTTTTGTGATTGTTATAGACTAATATGAAAATTATATACCTGACAAATGTGCGATCGTTTTTTTGGCCACATCACCCAGGTTTACAGTAAGTATGAGTATAACAACATCGATTTTATTTATAAAGCACCAATAAAAACAACTGTTGTTGACCAAGATGCTGGACAGTCAAACAAAGAAAAAATATTAAGGACAACATAAATTACACCACAGAATGAAGCCCAGCATATCACAACTAACCACAATTAAAGGCCAAAGAGAAAAGGTGGATTGTGAGTTTGACTGTAAACTTAAGCAGTTTAGAGGCCGTTCTGATAGAAACTGTAAGGCTATTCCAAAGTTTTGGAACAGCAATAGGAAACTTTTGCTCACCTTGAGATCTAAATTTAGCCTGAAGAACGTTTCATGGTCTCTGGGTGGATGACGAGAGAGACCTTACAGGATTATGAATAGATAATAAATCAGACAAATATACAGGAGCCAGAGCTAGAGTTTAAATCAGAACAATACAGGTTAAACATTCATCATTTACTCACACTCAACTGGGTCTAAACTTTTATGTCCTTCTGTTGAACACAAAACAAGAAATATGTGATAAAACATAACATTAATAGTAGAAAAAGTACTTTAGAGGTTTTTTCCCATACATTTTTCAGTATACCTTCCTTTGTGTTCAACAGAAGAAATAACTCAAACAGGTTTGAAACAAGTGGAGAACAAGTAAACAATATCATTTTTGGATGAACTATGCCTTTAAAGATGTTGTTTATGGCATGTCAGGGTAAAGTGGAGATGACTCTGGAGGTGGTGGAAGAGAAAGAGGCGGATGAGAGGCCTGCTGGGAAAGGAAGAGATGAACCCAACATGAACCCCAAACTAGAACCTCCAAAGTAAGAACATCAGCGTTTGGTCGTTCAGTATCATCTTTCATTAGACGATGTGATTAATACTGTATATTGTGTTCAAACAGCCGTCCAGATACATCTTTCCTTTGGTTCACAAATCCATGCAAGACCATGAAGTTCATCGTATGGCGCAGATATAAATGGCTCTTCATCGGATTAGTTATTCTCATCCTGGTGATCCTGTTTATTGGAATCCTCTTGTATTCTTTCCCGGTAAGTTTTTTTGCTGATATTGTAGGTTAATAAGGGAATTGTTTCAAATATTATGTTAGGATCACTCACTACAGTATATTATGTGCATTTTTAAATATTTGCCTTTTTATTTTTTTCCAGAACTACCTTTCCATGAAACTTGTAAAGCCATTTTAATAGGAAAAATTCAAGATTTGGAAACTGCAACCTGCAGTGGGACACAGTCAATGGAGAAATTTTATTCATTTTATTCTCAGCAAAAAGACTTGAATCTATTACGTAAAAGTTTTTTTGTTTTGTTTTCTTTGTAGACAACACTGGGTTGGCAGATTGCAATGCTGCTAGAAGTTGCACTATATTTCTTTGTTATACAATCTCTGGCTGTTGCTTTCCTTGTTTATTTGTTAATATGCAGGAAAGTTGATTTAAATAATACTAATGTTTTTTTTTTTTGTTGTTCAAGTACAATAATTTTTTTATTCAATTAATTCCGGATGTATCTGTTCTTTGTTCATTATGCATTAAACATCGGTTTCTTGCATTCGTCTCTTTTAATATTAGTAATAGTAATTTTATGTATTCATAATTAAATGTAAAAAGTGATTAAATTGATCAAATTAAATTAAATTAAATTGATTTGGCATTGATCAAATGTATTTTCAATGCTACAGTTATTTAATATTTAAATATTACAGTATATTTAAAACTTTTTATATGAGTTTATTTTTTTGTTTGTTAACAGCTGTTTATTGAGGGGTTTTTTTCCGGGAACAATAATATTCAGTTCAGTCCAAGTCATGTTTATATAGCGCTTTTACAATGTAGATTAAAAAAAGCAGCTTAACATAGACATTTTAGTACACTGAAACTGTGACAGTCCAGTTTTCAGAGTTTTAGTTCAGTTCAGTGTGTTTTCAATGTCACTGCTGAAAGTCCAAACACTGAAGAGCAAATCCATTGATGCGCAGCTCCACAGGTCCCAAACCAAGCAAGCCAGTGGTGACAGTGGCGAGGAACAAACTTCAATTCAAACTTCCTGTGAAGAGCTGCAGTCTAGGTGCCGGAGGCTGGAGAACGCTGGAAGTCCATTGTGGAAAACTGCATGAGTGAAACAAAAACAAACAGACAAAAAAAAAAAACCCCACCCCTAGCCATCCCACCCCTGGTAGACTTCAAAAGATTAATGAATAAAAATAAATAAATCAATAAAATCATTTTTACAAAGATTTTAAAAAGCACAACTTCAAAAGCTGAATGTCACAAACTGACAGTTTTCAATTTAGCACCATGTATACAAGAAGGTGAGAGTTCCATCAAGAGAATGTCCAATAAGGACCAGGCTAGACCAGGTTCGTCTGTCCATTGTGTGAGGAGGATTCCAACAGTTGATTAGTAATTTCTTTGCTGCTGTGAGAGCAGATAACAGAAGACATTTTTGTTGAATGACAAAATGAGGTCTTGAAAGTCATTCATGAAAAAATGGCATGGAGTAAAACATATCTCAGTGCCCAACAAATATGATAGATCCTGTGAGAGCTGTTTCTATATAAATCTAATGTTAAACTGTCTGTGTTAAAAACTACTATGCCTTTTTTATTAGATTAATGTATGTACATAGCAGTGTTATTTTACTGTTATTCAGAAACATTGCATTGTAATGATACCTTCTACTAATAGGTTGTCATGTAAATATTTTAGTTTTCATTTAAAGGTTTCATTTAAGCGTCATTTAAGGTTTTAGTAATTTGTTGTGTTTTAGGGTTTTATTTTAGACTGTAAGTTCCTCAAATACAGAGCTCAGCATATATAAGTACACCCCTCACAAATCTCTTTTAAATTCATATTTTTAATGGGAAGCTATACAATACTATATTTGTGCATATACATTAGATTAGTCAGTACTGAAGCCAAATCTGCAGCTTATCTAACAAATTAACTTACGATAACGGTCCAAAAACTAGTTCACCCAAATTTATATGTTATAGAAAAATGTTAAAACAAATTTAAAAAGAGGAAAATTCAAGAGAAGCAAAAGAATTGAAAAACTTAGTTGACATTTTGTAGATTGTAATTTATTTTTGCAGTATTTAGCTTGAATTTAATTTAATTCAATTTCTAAATATGTCTGGTGAATAAAATATTTTTGTAATAAATACTATCAAAATACAAAAAAAAAAAAAAAAGCAAAATACAATCTGTTTTGTTTAAATGCACCAAAATACATTGCCTGTATTAATTGAGAAATGGATAAAAATGCTCATTTTCAAAACGGGGTGTACTCAATTATGCTGAAATCTGTAACATGAAAATTCCTGAAGAGGGCGCACTTGGGTCCCAACCCTGGTCCCAACCGGTCCCAACAAATGGACTATCGACTTTGATATGAAAAATGGTGAATGCATTACAAAGACCTTAAAAAGTCTGTTAAGCTGTAAAACAAAATTATACAGTTACTCAGAATTTAAATAAATAAAATATTAAAAATTATATTGATAATGTTAATAATATCCGATACCTACATGAAAATGTATATAATAGCTCAGATTAAATACCATTATAAAGCGAGAAAAGATGTTAATGTTAAACCAAAACGCGTGCAATCACAAAATAAAAGCTTTCTTTCAATCACGTGAGCAGAATCTATCCAATCATCAGCAGCTCTACGACCCGGAACTGATGCCTTTCTCTGCACTCCTTTCAGTGTGTTTAATTTTTAGTGTGTGCCGTTCTTCTTTCTGTTTTGATGGTGTGGTAAATACGACACACCTTTGCATAAGTAGGTGCCGTTTTCCCGTCCGCTGGAAAAGAGCTCGAATATGTGTGTGAGCTGCACAACGACACGAAGACAAAGCAGAACAGGAGTGCAAGTATGATTGTTTGATCCGTGATCAAAGCGAGCAGACTGACAGTAGAGCAGCCTGACTGATAGACTTATATCGGCCTGAAGTACTGAAGCAGTGTTGCAGTTTTTTTCTAGAAATAATAATGTACTATGTATTAAAAATGTACGCGATTATTTTATGTTGAAAATCAGCTACAGTCTTGAGATATGGAATATAGTTAACGTTAGCTTTTTATAATAATTACCTTAGTTATGATATCTTAAAAACAAACATGTTAATCGGAAAGGTCTTGCATATAAAACATTATGAATTTATTTTCAAGGCTGATCTATTAACCTGGAAATCATTCAAACTCTGACTTGGCTTTTGTTATCAGTTAGCTAGCTTAGCCTTTCACAACAACAAAATAAATCAGCTGACTGTAAACCTTATTCAAATAAATAGAGGTAACGTTAAAGTTGGTTTTATATTAGCACATTCGGACTTTCAGCACCTTCATTTAATTTCAGAAAAGTGTTCTTTGCAAATTCAAATAGTAAAATCATATTAGCAGCCAATGGCTTTCAAAAGATCAACATTCTTCACAGTTAATTAAATAGTAGGCTACTAATGTTGTTCTAAAGTAATACTTGCATGTCATTTCAGACCGAATATTCAAAGTAACATGTCACAAACTGCCACCGTTCAATAATGAACAAATGTGAGAATATAAAACCAATTTTACTCTAATTTCAAATACGCATGTCTTGATTTAAAACATACAAGTATGTCACGTGCAATGACCTTGCATTTAATATTATTTAAAGTTGTGTGATTTCTATATAAATTAATCTTTAAGATTGTATTTCACTTGCTATTTTATAACTATTATTATACTTCTAATTAATAATTAACTTTGTATTATGTAGTGCTAACACCCGTGTAATCATCACTCAGATGATTAGTATGTATGTAGAATTCCCCTAATAATTAAATAATGATATAAAAGAAGCGGAAATTGAGGTAAAGTTGGTTTTATATGCACAAATTCGTTCAGCGACAACTTGTGACATGGTTCCTATATTGTTTACCATGGTACTTTGAATATTTGGTAAGTATGACTTCAAAACAACATTAGCACTATTTAATTGATTGTGAACATTAATGTTGTTCTTTGATAGTCTTTGGCTGCTAATATGATTTCACTTTTTAGAATGTGCAAAGAATACTTTTCTGAATTTCTATTAAGAAGAAAGTCGGAATATGCAAATATAAAATTAACTTTACCCCGATTGCTTCTCTTTTTATTGTTGTAGAACATCATTTTGTAACAATTCTTTATTTTCTAGAAGATATCAGTTGTAGATTCTGCAGAGATTAGTAATAAACTTTTATTTTTCACTTTTAAGTTTCATTTCTAAGTTTCACATTTGTTTTTTACAGCAAGCAATCTGGCAGACAGTGTACTTACGGTGAATATGGATTCATGTAATACAGAACCTAACAGGTAAATTGATCATATTTTCTTTTTTTATGGGTAAATGGGTCAGGGTGTATAACCCCTGTTTTGTCTGTTATTTAAGAAATTACATTTTGTTTATTTAATAAATTATATATTTTTTGTTTCTGAATAAATCAGCCTTTTTAAATAAATAGGCTTATAATTCAATAGACCCTTTTCACATGCCTGTTATGACATGTTAAACGATCATCAGCATCTTAAATCCTTGAAAGTTTTAAATAATTAGATTATTTTTTTTTAAATGTATGAACGTTTATGTGTATTTATGTATGTCTTATATCATCTTTGCTTCGTCTAATGCAGCGTCTATGGGACTACTCTGGCTGCCGTCATCAGTCTCACACAGTTTTATTCCTTTTTCTGAAAGTCTTGTTAACATAATTGTGGAGTTTTTCTTTTAATATTTCAGCAAATAAGATTGTAAAAAAAAATATATATATATATATATATTTGTTGTATTCTCCCATTTACTGCGCTCTAAGTTTTCCCAACTCTGACAACTTCCACTATTGAGAAACCCGTAAATGTGAAAAGGGTCTGTTAATCTCATTAAGACAGACACTAAATATGAATAAAATTAACATCGACTAGATTTACATCGGTTCACTATTCACATATCCTCTCCTGTGGTCTTGTGAGGTATTAAAGATGCACAATTCAAAGCCTGGTCAGAAGTAGTAAGTCATCCAGGTACTTTTCTGCCTATTGTTTTATGACTATAATGAATTTTGGCATACTCATACTGCTCACTCTTTTTCACCTACTGTATAATAGAGAAATTTGGAAGTATTCATATATAGACGCTCTAAGGGAATTACGACCATCTACTTGTGGTTTTATTGTCATATTTATTCATCAAGGAATAGTTCTCCCAAAAATGAATAGTTACCATTTACTCGCCCTCAAGTGGTTTCATATTTTATTTGTTGAACACAAAAAAAATTATTTTGAAGAATGGAAAAACCCCCTCTATGGATTAAATAGCATTCTTCAAAATGTCTTCCTTTGTATTCAGCAGAAGAAAGAAAATGAAACATTTCCAACATTAATGGCATTTCCATTTATGAAAGATCTATCTCTTTAAACCAATCAAGTTCCGTGTACAAAATCAGCTAAATATTGTTTAATTATCATTATCTAATTGAGATAATTTTCAATTGAACATAATCCGTGATATTTTTTTTGTCTTTTTTCCTTTACAGACATGAGGTTGACGTTACAATGTCCGATGATGCAGGAAGTGATCATCACGGCACTTTTGAGCCTGAAATAAAGGAAAGCAATCAGACCGGCATGACGGACGATGAAAAGCTGTCTGAATTAACAAGAAAACGTAAGGAGCAGAATGATGAATTGGTGAACCAGAACCAGTCCTCTATGCCGAACTGTGATATGGACACAAAGGGCATCATTTATAGAGATACACCTGCTAGTAATGATTCAAGTAATCAGACAAAGCCAAGCAATGGGGAAAAGGCGTCTGAATCAAACTCACCAGATCCCAAGGTTGGCAAACTGACCTGTTTGTCTACAGAGAAGTCAGAGACAAACCTCAGCCTATCTCTAAACGCAAGTGACACACCTGTTGAAGATGTGGAGATGAGTCCAGAAAGCCCAGTATGCCAAGCACCTCAGTCCAGCAATTCTGAGGAAAAACCTGTGTGCTCTGACATGCCAGAGAGTCATTTGAGAGAGGGGCCAACGGTGGAGCCCAAACCCTCAATTCCCAGTCCAGAACCTGTTAAAGATAATGTAGATGACGTCAAAGATGATTCTGATGTGGTACCTATGGAAACGAATGATACAGAGGAGTCAAATTCTTGTGCTGGTGCTTCTGTTTCTGAAAATGTGCCCACCACTGAGCCTGATATCCAGACACAGGCATCTTCGTTAAAAAGGTATTGTGTTTTGGTTTTTTTGGTTTGGAAATACAGTTCATTAAAAGTTATTTCTTTATGGTCATTGATAGTGAAATGATGTGCTGTTTTGTTGAAATATATTAAGTGTAGGTATTGAAATGTATATTAATAATTATTATACACAAGTCATTTTTAAAAATTATATTTCTAACAAAATTATGTTCTTTCATAGCTGCATTCTGATTAATGCAAAATATATTTTAACATTATTTGCTATAGATGATAGAAATCTCACGGTTTGGATCATGTTATGGTTTTTTAGTCATGGATCGGACTATTTTTTAGATCGGCCATAAAGGGGAGACAAATTATTTGCTTTTCATTTACTACAAAAAAGTACTGTAAGAAACTTGGTTTTTAACAAACAGAATTCAGAACCTGTAATTTTATTAAAAATAAAACGAAGAGATAATCAGCTGAATAAAACTAAATTGTATTTGTGGTCATGCAGTAAACTACAACCATTCTGCAAAAATGTATTTAAATTTCTTTCTGAAGTGTATTCAACAAATCTTTAACCTGACCCTAGTATTGGACTTTTAGGAGCAGAGGACAGTTCTAGCAGTAGAAACCAAACACAAGCAATTCTATTTTGTATGTGGATTGCTAAGAAAAATCATTTTTAAAATGTGGAAATCTGATGCTGTCCCCACCTTTGAAGTGTGGGCTAGAGAACTTGGAAATATGTTACACTTAGAAGAACTGAGACTCTCACTAAGTGACAAATTGTCCATTTTAAGATTTGGGAACCCTTCATATTATTTTTGCAGATATACTGAACTGATAGATGTTTACAAGACTATTGTATGTTTATTTATTTATTTTATTTAATATTTTAATTTATTATTGTCTTATAATTAATTTATAATGTCTCATTTGGTTTTATTTTCCATGAACACCTTGCTTCAATTTAAATTTTTTCTCTCAGCCAGTTCCATATTATGACTGTAAATACTATACACATGTGCCTTTTATTTTATTTTTTATGAACCTTCCATTAATATTTTGATCAATGTAATGGGTGGGGTGGGAGGTAGGGTTTTGCATTCATTTTTGTAGTAAGCTAAATTCACTGCGAGTACTTCCAAGAGAACTTTGATATAAACCTTACTTTCTTGTAAGGATTTAGGCAGTACTGTATGTATGAAGGGTTGTTCAATAAAAAAGGAAAATAAAGAGTTAAACAAAAGTAAAATATTCAGTACTGTGAAAAATTCACTTACTACTACTACTGTTGCTGATAACGCTAAATGTAGAAATCATTGCAGTAACATTATAATTTGTACAACTCATTTTCAATAAATGATTCAGTTATTCACTTATAAAACTTTGTTTTATTGCTAGATGAATCATTTTTAAAGAATTATTCAGTGGCATATTTTTTATTTTTTTAAATAATGTTATTGCTGCCTACAACTTTCACTTTTGAGCATATGATGGAGATTTTAATCTTTATCATAAACATCAGTGGTTTTAAAAACTAAAAACTAAATCTCTTTTTTGATATTTGCATTTTTCAAACACAGATTTGAGTGCAGCTATTCGAAGAAATAATAAACATATGCAAATCATCATCATTTATAATTATTGTTGCGTGGGTGTTGAGATCCCGATCTTTTAAGAATTTAATCAAGCAACTTACACTGAATACATTAATGCAGGCTAAACACGTAGTGATAGAAAACACCTTTAATAATCTAAGAAACCAACCACACCCCGAATAATCTACCACAACTTCCATCATCATTATATTTTACAGGTAAGCATAAATGCTTTCATACATGTGATTTGAATGACGTGAGAGGCGATCTCTCTGCGATCGTTACAAATTTAGGATTAATCTTCAAGTAAATAAAATGTATTAATCCATGGGTCACGTGTGTTCTTAACCATGGGTTGTGATCTGTAGGAATCATGGACCAACTGTAATCTGTTACACCCCTAGATTGTACTAATAATGCAAAAGTTTGGCTTCAGTAAAAAAAAACTGAAATATTGTAAAATGTCGCAAATTCTTTCGTACCGCATGATCCTTCAGAAATTATTCTGACATAATTATGCTTTTTAATAAATCTTTACTATAATACTTTTCTCATGTTTATAATAATAAAATAATAATAATAAGTATTGGTATTAGTTGTTGTATTAGTAGTATTGTAAGTGTTTAAAGTGTTAATCTAAATAATCTAAATGTGCTTGTGCAATTAAATATTCAGCATCACTTGCAATGATCTACATGTCACGTTTAAAATCTTATTATAGTAATAAATTATGCGCATTACATCTAATTTATCCTCATCCTAACCATAAGGTAAATACATGTAATTAATTGACATCACTCATGCCTTAATGTAAAGTTAAACTGTAGAAAGGGCACTGTAAGTGTAACCTAAATCATAATAAAGCAAATAACCTAATTTGTTATTTCTGTCCAGTGAGCAAGTGCCGGTAGAACAGGAGGAACCGGATTGGCGCGGGACCCCAATAGAGGATCTGAAGAGAATGCCAAAGTGTGGACAGACCCTGCCACACCTCAGGGCAACAGACAATCACAGAGTCCTCATCAGGGTAAGACACGCTAACAGCTCAGTCTCCACACTGTGATGTTCTCAGCCAGAGCCTCAGGGTCTCCTGTCAGATTGAGTCTAATGCTGCTCTGGAGGTCCAAGCAGCTCTACGCTTCACCCACATCACATACAATTCAGTGTTTTGATGTTTCATTCAAAGAATTGGGAGTGAAGTGGATGGATTGTACTTAAAATGTCGCTACTAAGAAAAATGTTTGGTATCACTTTATTTTATGGTGTCTTTATACACATGATCCGTTTACTTACAACAGTAATAACAGAAGAGGTAATGGTATGTTGCAAAATTACATGCAACAAACCATAAACATGACTTTCATTGTAATCCTAACAGTACACGGGGTATTATTACTCTGTACTTAAATGTAGAGATGCACGGTAACAAGGACACTGTAAAATAAACAAAATAAGTATAAACTATTGGTTAAATTGTATGTAAGTGTTTGAGTGTGTAACTGTTTTTATTATGATAAATAAATAAAAATATATGTGGAATTACATTTATAGACAGATCTACTTAAAGAAGGTCAAGTCCCTGTTCCTTATCCTACCAAATTCAGAGATTCCTGGGATGATGTGAACGTAAAGATGCCTTGTTCAGAAAAGAACATGTTCCCTATGGAGAATGAGGTAATGTCTGCTGGTAATGGTTAATGCTTGCCTGAAAATAATTTAAATAGAATTTAAGTTGAATAACCTGTACTATTTATTAGGCTTAATATAAAGTGAATTTTTGACGCTTTTATTTATTTATATATATATATACACATACATACATATATACATATATGTCAGCACAGTACTCAGCATAAATAAGTACACCCCAATTTAAAAAATGATTATTAATAAAATAAGTAAAATATTGGGGGGGGGGGGGATTACAAACTACAAAATTAATATACAAAAAGTTGTTTTTGTTTCTCTTATTTTAGCCAGTTTTTTTTTATATTTTTCCCTAACATATAAATTTAATGTACAAATTTTTGGATTTAGATTAGCTCCAGATTTGGCTTAATTACTAATCAAATCAGGATTTTGGCTTCATGGTTAATACACACAGACACACACACAGACACACACACAGACACACACACACACACACACACACTATCTATCTTTTAATATATATTAGGGCCGCACTATATGGGAAAAATCTGATATGATATTTTGCAATAAATATTGCAATTTGAACAAGATGAAAAGCTACATTTTGCAGTTTTCTGTGTGTAACAGTATTCATGTACAGTAATAACAAACTTTTACTTTGTATTGTCGTCTTTTCTAATCCAAATATTGAGAAAATTCTTAGATTAAGTAAAAATATTGTATTTTATTTCCCAAAATTAAGAGTTTTTCCTTAAAACAAGCAAAATGGTCTGCCATTAGGCTAAGTAAAAAAAAGACCAATAAGTAAGAAAACATTTTGTAGAGCATCCTATAGAAAATATTAATTTAATTGAGAGATTTGTGTGGGGTGTGTTCATATTTGCTGAGCAATAGAAATATTTTACTTAAAATGCATGTTTAATTTATGCTTATCAAAGCTGTATTACATTTTTGAAAAGTTATTTAGTTATTAAAGTGACTTTTAAAAGTGATTATTTGACTTATTCAAAACACATAAGTTTGGGGTTAGGAAGATTTATTAATGTTTTTAAGACATTTTA